>NC_133770.1:291020066-291022711 GCF_003597395.2 Chelonoidis abingdonii
AAAAAAAGTGAAATGCCTAAGCTTTTCATCTGGGCTCCCACTAGATTGCCCGCAGTATAGCAGCAAGTGCTTTGGCCAGTCTGATTTTAACTGACTTCGCTTGGGAAAATACTTCCTACGTTATAGCCCTCTCTGTAGCAATGAGATTTGCTCACAGGCTCATAGACTTTAAGGCCTGAAGGCAACATCATAATTATGTATTCTGGCCACTTGCACATTACAGGCCACTGAACCTCACCCACCCACTCCTGTAATACACCCCTAAGCTCTGGCTGAGTTACTGAAGTTCTCAAATCTTGATGTAAAGACTTTCCGTTACAGAGAATACACCATTTACTCTAGTTCAAACCAATAAATGACCCATGCCCTACACTGCAGAGGAAGGTAAAAAAAAAACCAGGGTCTCTGCCAATCTGACCTGGGGGAAAACTCCTTCCTAATTCCAAATATGGTGATCAGTTAGATCCTGAGCATGTGGATGAGACCCACCAGCCAGACACCTGGGAAAGAATTCTCTGTAGTAACTCAGAGCCCTCCCCAGCTAGTGTCCCATCACCAGCCTTTGGAGATATTTCCTAACAGCAGTAGCAGAGGGCCATATGCCACTGTAAGCAACCTCATCAGACCATCACCCCATTAACTTATTACCACAGGGTATTCCCTCAGCTACCTGGTGTGCCACTCTATCTAGCCTATTTCTGTCACCTCACAGTCAAACACACCCAGGTTGCTTTCCTTTCACTATGTGTATCTTATTCCTCTGCACTTTTACACACAGAACTTAACAGTGGCATCTTCCAGCCTGAACTTTCCCTGTACCCTCACAGCTCATCTTCTGAGCTGTCCCTCTAAGCTTCCCCTTGCTTCCTGTTCCTTCTACTTATATCCTCCCAATTACATCATTAGCCCAGTAATGACCACTCAGGTGTTCACAGTCTGCCAACAGCTTTGATCACAGCTGAGCCTGCAGCAGCATCAGTGAACAGACCGTTGTTGTTAGCACCCTGTCAGGTATCAAGCACCTCTTGAAACAAGTTAGGGTTTTTTGCCTCCACTGATCCCCTTGGCAGGCTGTCCCATAATGTCACACCTCTGATGGTTAGAAACCTGTCTAATTTCAAGCCTAAACTTGTTGGTCGCCAGATTATATCCATTTGTTCTTGTGCCAATGCTGGCTCTTAATTTAAATACACTTTAGCTGGTAAGAATGCTGGCCAACACTGTCAAACTCGGATGCCTAAAGTTAGACATCAACACCCAGAATTAGGCACCTAAAGAAGTAGCCTGATTTTCAGAGGTGGGGAGACCCCTGCTCAGGAGGGAAAGGGATCTGGGTCTCTGCTCAGAGAGAGAGGTGATGGCTAGAGGGCTAAGATCTAACGGGGCATTCCATGAGCAAACCAGGGAGGGGGTCTCTTCAGCAACCATCTGAAGACCTAGGTGGAAATTGCTCATGTGCTTAAAATTAGGCCTGTGTTAAAAAGCTTTGCTGGATTGGGGCCTAAACAAATAAAGTGGGAGGAAATGCAGGCAAAGTGACTGGGTAGTAAAAATGTAGCCTGCCTCCCTCTGGTTAGCACCACAGGTCTATTTACTTTCAGTTTGCCAGCAGGATTTTGCAGAGAGCTCTGAGGCTTTTATTTTGGAAGTGCCTCGTATAAAGAATTAAATGGAACTGGAGACAGACATAAGAACAAAAACAACAAGTCAGCACTTTGGCCAACAAATTCTAGCAGTGTCACTATTCAATATCACAGGTCGCAGATCCCGTGACTGCAATATTACAGGTCACGGACCAAGGTTATACTCTTTCTTTTTGAAGGAAGAAGTGAGAGAGGAAGAGAGAGTAGGAGGCGGCAAAGAGAATGAAGGATGAGATGTTGGTGGTGACACTGCATTTCATTTAAGGTAGCAAGCTTACGAAATTACGACTTTAGAACATATTGAATAAAAGGGAGTTGAAAAATTGTCAGCATCTTACCAGTAGAGGGGGCAAAGTAATCAGAAATGGCATCAGCTGAGACTCACTGGCCTTGCTACAGTTCTGTATCCTATACAGCAACTCAGGCCAGAATAGACATGTGGCCATCACCACCATAACATTATTATTATTTAGAGCAAGCCTGAGGTGCATGCAGAGCTTGACAATCACATGGGAGACTAGGAGCAGAGTCCCTAGGTTATACTGACTTCTGTTGGCATGATCTAAGGCTAAGCAAGAAGTCCTGCTCAGGAGAGTTGTAATTGCACACAGCTCCTATAGACTTCCCTGCCTGGGGGCCTCTGCAGCCAGAAAGCGTTCCCCCAAAACTGGATCGTGCTAGTCAGGAAGAGACCACAGCCAGGATGACTTGCACCTAGCTATGCTAGTGAGAGAGAATCAAGCCCAAGAAGCAACAGTGTAAATCAGTCCAGTGCAAGAAACAAAGCAACAGGAACTGTTGATACAATCAGTGGTGAATGTGGAAGGACACTTAGAACGTGGGAAGTGAAAGGGACTGGTGTAATAAAGCCTCCTGTCCCAGATCTGGACTTTAGCGTCCAAAATCTGGGGGCTTACCTGAAACTCCCCCAAGCTCACTACCGGCTTGGATATTTTCTCGCTGCCACCAGCTAAGACTATTGGGGGTCCTAGTACCCCCCCC
>NC_133770.1:291024809-291042217 GCF_003597395.2 Chelonoidis abingdonii
TCCTGAAACCACTTTGACCTGCAGTTTGCTTGGCTGGGCATTATTAAAATTATTCATACACAGTGTTTTTGAAAGCCCTCTCAGAAGAGATGCATTTTACGGAGGAATTTGAACAAAGAAAGGAGATGGCAGTTGTAAATGAGGCAGGGCAGAGAGTCCTAGACATGGCACTATATGTACAAAGGCACAGAGACAGGAATCCAAGGAGGTGTTAAAGAAGGGAGTCTTGTGCAGAGCAGAGGCAGGAGGATGCATGAGAGGAAAAATATATTTTTAATTGCAATTACTCAGTGGCTTTGAGCTTCTGCTCACTCTGAACTAAATATAAATTAGTTCTGATTTCTATGAAAAACAAACTCTACCAGGTATTTAAATAGTGGGGAACATAGGAACTGCCAGACTGGATTCGACTCAGGGTTGTCTAGTCCTGTATTGGGTCTAGTAGCCTGCACCAGATGCTTCAGAAGAAGATAAAAGAAATCCCACACAAGGCAGATGTGGAATATCTGCCCACAGGGGAGTTTCATCCTATCCCCTAATAGTCAGAACCTGACATAAACCTGAAGCATGAGGTTTTATATCCATTCCCAAGGTCTTTATTAATGATTGATTATTATTATTTATTTACTATAGCAACTTTGGATGTTCTTGCTATTCACATAAACATCTAATCCCTCTCTGAATCTTGCCAAGTTCTTGGCCTCAACATCATGTAGCAATGAGTTCCACAGTCCACGTTTATTGGTACTATTAATATCTCGACTGCAATCTTTATCACAACCATCGTGACACATCCTAAAGCAGGTTAATTACGCCCAAATACAAGACCGATTCACCTACATAGGGGCAGGCATGTGCAATCTACAAAACTGCACTCTGGTGGAACAGCTATTCTGGTGGAGGCCTCCTCAGGGGGAAGGCAGCTTTAATTTATATTGTCAGGGCTCCCTGGGAGATGCACTGAATAAGAACACCTTCAAGACAGTGCTGTGCAGCCAGCTTTCTGGGCAACGCTGCCAGCTCTAGAGCCAAGGAATCATATACGACTACATCTCCTGCTCCTGGAAGATTTACTGCCACCAGGGGCATGCAGGCTTGGTTGCCCTAACTGATCAGAGCCAATAGATAGAAAGTGCCATGGTCACACACACAGAACTTGCAGAAATCTGTCATGCCTTTGTCCCCCTTAAAGTCTTTTCTGATATGATGCCTACAGCAAATCAATTTGACTTGTATACAAATTGCCTATTGTCGTTCCGTTCCCCTGACTTCTGCTTGTCCTTAGAACCCGAGCACTCTGGAGCAGAGACTGTTCTTGAATCTGTGAAAAGGACCTACTCCATAGTGGGCACTGCTACAAATAATTATAATACATCAGCTATATTGTACCTCAAATATTTCGCCCAAGTCAATAAGCACATGCCATGTCTTTTATATACCTTTTCCTCTTGTTGCTGATAATCAAGATTAAAGTAGAATTTGGTTTTACTGATGACCACTTTTAGTGATCATTCAATTGTACAGAACAAAACCCTCCTTCCAAAAGCCAGTTCCCAGCGGTGTCCCTTTTAAATTCTGATCTGAGAGAGGGGAGGACACGGAGTTATAAGAGTCTTTCACTTTGATTTTGTTTGATTTCTTTTTTTCCAAAGGACCAAGCAATTTCACATCTTTCCAAGTGTCACTTAGGTGCAAAGCACTTTACAGCTTGTGGGAGGTAGAACCAATTATAACCTGGCTGACCTGCCTTGGAATTAAAAAGCAAGATAGATATTTCCATTTTTTTAATGTAACAGATGTGGGAAGTTCACTTTTCTTTTAATCTGGATGCAACTGCCATCCACGTAAGCCTGAGGCGCAAATAGGATTTTTCTCCTTTATAATCTGCTTGCCTCCCCATTGTGAGTCACTTGCTGATATCACAACCCCATCCCATATGTGTGACAACACATCTCTTTATCAGGGTAGAATGAGATTTCCTTTATTCAGCAACTTATGCTGATACAACTTTTTCTTTACATAGTATCAAGAGATAAGGGGAGGGAGTGCAATCTAGGAGAGCATAGAACAAAGCTAGGAGGACTGGGTTCTATTCTCAATTTTGCTACTGTGACTTCTTGTGTGGCCTTAAGCAACTTACTGCCATGCTCTGGGCCTCAGTCTCCTCATTTGTAAAATGAAGAGGAAGCCTGCTTCACAGCGATTTTGTCAGGCTGAATTCATTTGTAAAGTAAGAGGAGATCATCTGATTAAAGAAGCTATAAAAAAAGTGAAGCATTCCCATCTGGTTACACTGCACAGGAATTGTGCACACAAACCTTATAACTGGTTAAGGCTCTTGCAAGCATTCCCCATGCACCATAAGTCAAAACATCAAAAATATTCAGACAGACAATGAAAAATGTTTCAAAATTTCAGAATTTTTTTAAAAATTTTGAACTGACATTTTGAAACAATTTTTTTTTTCCAAATATTGATTCAAGCTGAAATATTTTGTTTGGACTTTCCCAATGGAAATCAAAAAGATTTGACAATAACATTCTCCAGTGGGAAAATGTTTTGGTTGAAGAATTTCAATTAGCTCTTTTTACAGAAATTAACGTAGGGACTCTTCTCCATGCTTAAGAATTTAATTCAAGTGTCTGAAGGCTTTTGGAACCTGACATTCTCCATAATCAGAAGGATGGTTTGCCTTATGATTTCCCAGTTGGGTACCAGAGATGAGATGATGTGGGATGCTCTCTCCTTTTATGACCTTTCTTGTTTCGAAGGTTGTCAGAGAAAGGGAGATTTATTCTGACTGTTTATGAGTTACTTTTCACAGTCTCATCAACCACTATATGAGGATCTCCTTCCCCATAGGAAGGTCTGTGAATGCAAACAGAGCACTAGGTGCTTTGGCCTGAGCTAACTGTTCTGTAAAGGATTGGGGAAGAGGTCAATGAGTGCACTATTCCTGGTGTATATGAGGGTATAATGGTTTCTCCAGAGAACTTCGATTGGAATTGAAGCTGCATAGATTTAGCTCACATATTCCATGCTGCTGTCCAAAGCCACTTGTACCATTAAAAATACTTAGACAAATACTAAATCCGTATAACAAATATTGCAATGCATGTTTTTTTAAGACAGCTCATAGACTCATGTAAATCATGATCATCTAGTCTGACCTCCAGCACATTGCAGGCTACTGACCCTTACTCACCCACTCCTGTAGTAGGTCCATAACCTCTGGTTCTCAAATCTTGATGTAAAGACTTTCAGTTACAGAGAATCCACCATTTACTCTAGTCCAAACCAGCAAGTATCCCGTGCCCACACTGCAGAGAAAGGCAAAAAAAATCCAGGGTCTCTGCCAATCTGATCTGAGGGAAAACTCCTTCCCAACCTCAAATATGGTGAATCATTTAGATCCTGAGCATATGGGCGAGATTCACCAGCCAGACACTTGCGAAATAATTCTCTGTAGTAACTCACAGCCTTCCCCTTCTAGTGTCCCATCTCTGTCTATTGGAGATATTTGTCATTGTAGTCATTCTCCTCATCCCAGCCCATCCATAAACTCATCAAGCTCAGTCTTGAAGAAAATTTGAGTCCCCTCCACAACTAGGTTCCCCCTCTCCCCCCGAAGATGGTTCCAGAACTTCACTCCTCTGATGGTTAGAAACCATCTAATTTCTAGCCTAAACTTACTGGTGGCAAGTTTATATCCATTTGTCCTTGTGCAACCATTGGCTCTTAACTTAAATAACTCCCCTCCCTCCCTGGTGTTTATTCCTCTGATGTACTTATAGAGAGCCCTCATATCTCCCCTCAGCCTTCATTTCGTTAAGCAAAACGAGCCAAGTTTTGCAAGTCTCCTCTCATAAGTAGGTTCTCCATTCCTTTGATCCATATAAAACTTAATCCATATAACAAAGATTGCAATGAATGTTTTTTGGGTAGCTCATCAGTTTATGAGTGAGACTGCATTTAGGCCATGCAGAATTATTTGACTGCTGATATAATGCTAATAAAATACATGGCACTCATGCTAATAGGACTTTTTCAGCTCCAACTTCTAGGTTTGTCTTTACTCATCTGCAGAGCCATTCACGGCCACTTAACCTCTGAAATTTCATCTTTTGTTAAATCTTCACTAGTTCCATCTGGCAGCCTCATCTCAGGGCTTGACTTCACATACAGCGTCACAGCTGTAGCACCTACTGAAGATACTACCTATCTTGACGGGAGAGCTTCTCTTGTCAGTGTAAATAATCCACCTCCTCGAGAGGTGGCAGCTGTGTTAACGGGAGAAGCTCTCCCATCAATATAGTGAAATCTTCATGGGGGCTTAGGTCAGTAAATCTACACAAGTCTACACTATGGATCTATATTGATATAATTGCATCATTCAGGGGTGTAGATTTCATAGGTGCTGGAACTAGAGGTGCTGGGGGTGCTGCCGCATCCCTTGGCTCGAAGTGATTTCCATCAGACACAGCGTTTACAATTTGGTTCAATGGCTCTCAGCACCCCTACTATAAAAATTGTTCCAGAGCCCCTGGGGGATTTTTCACACCCCGAGCAAGGTAGTAATATCAATATAGATCTGTAGTATAGACTTGGCCTCAGTCTCCCACTCTCTCCTCTCCTTTGTCAGGCCTTCACCGTTGTCATGCCAAGATCCCCAATCCTTTTCACAATGTACTGTACATACTAGTTCATAAGCCGAATTATTTTAGTAAAAAAAGGAGGCATCAGAGAAGGGGTTTGGCTTATGAACAGGTAAAGAGAGGGAGAGGTGGGATGCAGCCCCTCCCCCCCAATAGAGGGGCAAAGAGAGGCAGCAGAGCCAGAAGGGAAAAGACGGAGCCAGAGTGTCCCCACTTCTGGCCATGCTGCTCTCTCCACAACCTCCGAAGCAGCTGCAGCTCCAGAGCCGGCAGGCTGCGGCCACGATGTCCATCTCACTCACTGGAGCAGTCTGCAGCCATGTCGCCCTGTCTGGCCCACCGGAGCAGGCTGTGGCCGCGCCACCAGCCCACTAGACCAGCTCCAGCGGGCTGGGAGATTTTGTTTACTTAGGTTTATCTCTGTGCCTGCGGATGCTCGAGGTAAACAAACTGTCTCAGCCCGCCAGCGGCTTATCCTGATGGACCAGGAGTCAAAGTTTGCCAATCCCTGAATTACAGGGTTAGCTTATGAATGGGTCATAAAAAAAATCCATTTTTACTTACTCATCTTGGGGGGGTCAGCTTATAAACGAACTGGCTTATGATCGAGTATATATGGTATCTCAAAACTCCCCTTTTCTACTATGCTTGCTACAACCAGCTGACATCTGAACAGCCACCCATTTGGGGTCCTTACACTTGTTCTTCACCTCTCCTCTAGCCTGCTGCCCACACCTCCTTACACTAACATTTCCAATGCTAGATTTTTGATAAATGCTGCATTACAACACTAAATTGTATTCTCCACTCAAATCCTGTTTTGTAAATCAAGAGAATAGTAAAAAGATATAAAAAGAGACTCTGCTGGAAACACTGAAAACCAAGGCCCTAAGGGCCAGTAGTCACGTGCATTTAACTTGCATGGCTTTTTAATCATTTTAAGTGCTTGATGCATCATTCATAATGGACTAGGTCTCTAGTTATTAAGCCAAGTGGCATGATAACTGGAGCACCAACATTTCTGAACAAAAATTACTGATAATCTCCCAAGGCCATAAGAATGCAGAGCTTTGTACATTGCAGTTTCTCACTGAGAATATCTTCTTTTCAGCAAAAAAAAAAAAAAAAAAAAAAGGAAAGTGTTTGCTTAATTTTGTATCTTAGCATAAGGCACAGCCTGGGATTTCTTATGTTTATTGATGAACAAGCTTAATTTCTCCTTTTTGTTTGTTTTTAATGGTTTTTATTCAGTCAGTACAACAAATTAAAACAACAGAAAACATTCATCAGGGTTTTTTGGCTTCCATGCTATTAGTAAACTAACAGGCTCCAGATTTTTTTTTTCCTTTCCCTGTTTCAATTCTTATCAAAGATGGTCCTGCACCAATCCTCCCACTTCAAGCACTTTTGGGAGAGTTTGGATTCAGATCTAAGTTTTGCAGTTCAGGCACGTCTCTGATTTTTACACACCCCCTTACTAAAGTCTTACCTCGTAAATAGGATGTTAAGAACTCAGCACATCCTAGGGTTTATACTCAAGGTCTCTTTAAAAAGGTAATCAGAAATCAGAAGTGCTCTGGATCTATGTGGGAATCTAAACTAGATTCCAGATTCCAGCAACTGTCAGTACCCAGTTCTGTACCCAGATTCCAGCAACTGTCATTAATGCTGCTCTTGCACCAGTGTTAAGCTACTAGTGTAGATGGGTTCAGGTGTTTTTATCACTGTGACAAACAAATCAGAGCAGGGAGAAAAACTGCCTCAGCCTATCTATATTAACTCTTCTCCTACTGTGCTAGTCTACAGAAGCTCTTATACCATTGCTAGTGCTTGCAAAATACAAATATTAATTTTGCTTAAATAGATAAGGCAGATGTAGAAGACGTGCACGCAATAGCAGCTCACGCACAACTGGGTCTGGCTGAAAAAAATTCCACATTCTCAATGGTAACAAGTTTTTTGGTTGAAATGTTCGTGAGAAAAGAAGGGCATTGTTGTCACAAAAGCTCTATCCTATTTTTCAACTAGTACTTCACGCAAGCTGAGAAGTGTTGTGTTTTGTAGAGGGAGGGGATGTTATCACAGGCACTGGTATCATCCCATAGTCTTTTCTCAGCGTGTCACAGGATCTTTCCCTTCCTCCCGGACAGCCATCAGAGATGGGCAGGGAGGACAAAGACTGCTGCAAGGTATACTGCTGCCCCATTTGAACTTAGCTTTCACTCAGTGCGCCCCTGTCTCCTCCTAGACACAAATCATTCTCATTCGGTGGCCCTAGATAAAGATACACACTCTGGTTCAACCCACTCACACCCCGCAGCATGTGTGAAAATGTGCTGTGATCCCATCATTGCGTCTGTCCTGTGCTCTACCCCAACTCCAATGGGATCTATACTACAGTTGGATCGAAGCTCTGGAGATCGATTCACCAGGGACCGATTTAGTGGGTCTAGTGAAGACCCACCAAATTGACCACGGACCGCTCTCTGGTCGACCCCAGTACTCCACCCCAAACGAGAAGACTAAAGTAAGTCGACGGGAGTGTGTCTCCCATCGACCCAGCGCCATGTAGACGCCACAGTAAGTTGACCTAAGCTACGCTGACTCCAGCTACATAATTCACATAGCTGGAGTAGCATAACATAGGTTGACTTACTATGGTAGTATAGACGTAGTCGGAGTAGAATTTTGAGCAGGAGAAGGCAGAACCTGTGACTGTTCTTTAAGGACCTCGTCTGAGACATTCTCTTTTCCTCTTGAGTGTTCCCTGAATCCATGCGCTGGTTTACTTAAAAGACAATAAAGCAGCAATGGTAAAAAAAAAACAACAAAAAGCCCGTAAAAACCTGCCATTAAAAAGTGCTATAAGGTGGAAGGTGCTTTCGTTATGACCAAATCTGAAGCTCTTTTTATCCAATGTGTCTGGAAGTCTGCAGTCACATGCACAGCTCAGAGTGCTGTTACAAGAACATGCATCATTTTCTTTATTCTTAAAGTTAATATAAATAGAGGAACAGCAAATGGTCAGTCAATTTAAAAATCCCTTGATGATACCGGAGTTTTATCTCTTTCTGATTAACATAAAATTTGCAAGCTTTGTTTTGCTAGTGCTAAGGGAAAAGTTGCGTAATGCTAAATCCGCAATCTTTTTCATCAGGAATATTGAAATAGTGCCCTGAAAGTTTATAAAAAATCCTGCACAGCTTCAGTTAAGGTAGAATTATGTTCATCGTGTAATCGTTAATTATTGATTAATTCAGAGACAGATATCCAGAACTGTATTTTTTTTTTTTAAAAAAAAACTAGGTTGTTCATAATGTCCATAACACTCAACGGGAAGTTTTAATGTCATCCAGCATTACAAAGAAATCTTTAAAATGTATCTGAAAATATATTAATACATTCCCATTCCCCGCAGCTGCTGAACAACTGCTAAACCAGATGCTGCAGAATGAAATGAGTCTTGAAAAGCACAGACATTGCAAAACGCAGACCCGAAATGGCAGCATTCTAAATTGGCTGTAATGGGCTTCACCTGAACCAACATAGCAAACTATTGGATTTTGTCTCTGATGGCTTTCACAGTCATCTCAAAGCTTAATACAGAACATTTGCTATAGAATCCATTTCTAGCTGATGTTTCCTAGTAACAAGAGCATTACTTGCCAGGGGAAATAATAAGTATCAGCAAAGCAAAAACAACCAACAGTTAACTGTGTCTTATTCACCGTATATATAACCCATCACTGTAGAATCTAGGCTCTTCTGTGTCTGAAAGTTTAACTGATTGTGGAGCTAAATTCCCCAATCTTAGGACTGATAATGTATTATTAAAAAGGGGGTTAATGTGTTGTTATATTCTCTCCTGGGTACTCAATTGGAGAGTGTGGTCACAAATGGGTCGAGAGGGTATGCGACCATCTTCCCTTTCCTTATGGTGAGAAAAGAAGGGATTCTGTAACAGGGCAGTCACCTCCTGAGAACTCCTCATGGCCAGCAGGAGCTATGCAGTACCCTGCCTCAGTTTTCTTCCTCTTCAGGACTCTTTAAACTTCTCACGGGCTTTCTTGCTGCTAATACCAGGACTGGTTTAATAACAAATAATTCAAAACAATCCTCAAAGTCCGCAATGAAATCCATCAGTAAAGCTCATACACAGCTCAGGTGGGAGCTTTTCTGCCCCAGTCTGCTCTGTATTGAGCACTCAGCACCTAGGCTGGTTTCCCTGGCGTACTGTTCTCCTGTAGAGCCTGGTTCAGGACCTCCCACAGGAGGTGGCCCCTGTGGCTCCTCCCCCAGACTAATCTCTCTCAGCCCTTGTCTAAGGCCTAGGCGTCCTTTAACGAGTCAGCTGACTCTAGGGTGACCAGACAGCAAGTGTGAAAAACTGGGACAGGGGGTTGGGGGTAATAGGATCCCATCTAAGAAAAAGACCCAAAAATCGGGACTGTTTATATAAAATCGGGACATTTGGTCACCCTAGCTGACTCCATTAGTCCCATCTCCTCAAGCTGGGAAGAAGCCAATTTATTAGGGCATAGGTAGAGTTGGCCCCATTTCCCCTTAAAGGAGCCACTCATCCTGTGACAAATTCCCAAAGCATTTTTCTGTTGCAAGATGGGGTCGCTGTACAGAAACAGTTGTGAATCACCACCCCTTTAGATCATCTCGCATGGCTTACAAAAGCCGCTGGAAAGGAAATGAGAGTTGGAGGCACCAAGCGTCAATGTGGTCCCCTTGCAGGGCATATGTCACCCCATGCTCGAGCCAACGGGCCAAATTCTGCCTTAATGTACTGCTCATGCAATGCCACTGACCCCTGCAGTGGTCAGAAGCTGGCCCAGTAGCCTTAGAACAATGGGCTATGTGAGTACAGACCCAAGAGTGGGAATCTCCCTTGCTCTGGAGAACTGAACTGCAAACACATCCTGTTAAAGAAAGTTCTGTCTCTATCTTCTTTATCCACCCTCCTCCCCTTCCTCCCCTAAAGGAAAAGTGAACCCCAGAGGCCTCCATGGGATGTGCCACCTGACCAATAACAAAGCAAGGTTTAAACAGCCCCTACCCCTGCTGCACTGACAGGGTGTCTTTCTGCAATGATCAGTTCACACAGAAAGTAATTTGCAGAGATGCTGCCCTAAGTACTGTAAACCGAGAGGCTCTCACCCTGGGAATAGTGATGTAAAAGTGATGCCCAGAGAATGCCCTGGTTCAGGTACCTGGTGAGAGACTGTTAAGAAAGATTAAAATGAATGGAAGACACTGGGCCTGGCTCTCCTTATTCAGACTGGTGTAAAAGAGGAATAACTCCATTCATGCCTGGAGTTACACCACTTTAAAACTGGTGTAAAGAAAAGGAGAATCAGTGCCATTCATTGCATGCAGCACTGCTGTCTGCCTGAGGGCTTCTAAGAACAAATGTTATTCAGACAGGGGTGTCCCTTTTTACCAAAACTCTATCACGTCTGGTTTTATTGCTATTGTGTTTCTAAAGAAACAAGTATAAATGTCACTCACCTGAGGTCCAGGCAAGCCATCGAGTCCCGGGAGACCAACTTCACCCTTCTTGCCCTGTGCAGTTAAGAGAAAATCAAACATTACAAACCAACAGCAGAGACTGCTTCTCACTTAGTCCAGGATTTCTCTTTGAAACATACATGGACCAGCAAAGAAGTGCAAATGTTAACCACCCAGAACAGTTAGAATTCACAGGCCACAGTCTGCCCAGGGTTTGTGCACACAGCCCCCAATGACTCCCCTGAGTCTGTAAAATTCTAAATTGTGCTAATATTGCACTGCCAAATTGAGAGCTACTCTGGAAAACAGGACAGAGTCACAACAGAGCTGGAGTACTCAGAAGCCAGTGCTATGGTTGAGGTCCGTCCGTAAGCGGATGAAATTCCCTTGAATTAAAACTCAGGCCCATAGCCTGAAGACAGAAAAGACTGGTTTATGCTCACATTCAACCAGTGATCGCTGATGATGCGCTGAAGAGGTTTTAGCTGGGGGATGTATGTGATGGCCAGTAGTGTTCTGCTATTTTCAACAATTTTCAATAACAATTCCATTATTTTCAACAATTTTCAATATTTCTACAACCTATCATGGAAAATGATCCCCCACTCTCACAGGCCTTGGGAGGCAGGCCAATCCTCGCTTACAGACAACCCCCCAACCTGAAGCAAAAACTCACCAACTACCCACCACACCACAGAAACACTAACCCAGGAACCAATCCCTGTAACAAAACCCGTTGCCTTCTTTGTCCCCATATCTACTCTAACATCATCATCCTAGGACCCAACACACCAGCCACACCATCAGTGGCTCATTCACCTGCACATCAACTAATGTGATATATGTCATCGTGTGCCAGCAATGCCATGTACATTGGCCAAATCATGTACATTTATCTCTATGTAAAAGGATAAATGGACACAAATCAGACATCAGGAATAGTAACATACAAAAGCCAACAGGAGAACACTTTAATCTCCCAGGACACTCAATAACAGATTTAAAAGGAGCCATCCCCAAACAAAAAAATCCCTTCAGAAACAGACTTCAAAGGGAAATTGCAGAACTACAATTCATTTGCAAACTTAGCACCATCAATTTGGGCTTGGATAGGGACTGGGACTGGCTGGCTCACTACAAAAGCAATTTTCCCTCTCTTGGTATTGACACCTCCTCATCAATTATTGGGAGTGGACCACATCCATCCTGACTGAATTGGCCCTGTCAGCACTGGTTCTCCACTTGTAAGGTAACTCCGTTCTCTTCACGTGCCAATATATATTACACCTGTAACTGCAATTTTCACTCCACGCATCTGAAGAAGTGGGTTTTTTATTCACGAAAGCTTATGCCCAAATAAATCTGTTAGTCTTTAAGGTGCCACCAGACTCCCCGTTGTTTTCACAGTTAAATAGAAAGTTGACCTGTGGAAGGCTAAGATCTGTTTACACAAACACATTTTATTGATGTGGGAGGTTCTTAGCCAAAATTTCCCCTCTTCCCACTGTTTTGCATAGAGTTGTGTGCCAGCTGTCTGCTCTCTCACCTTAGAGGTGGTTGCATTTCAGCACTGCTGCATATCTGTAATTTGTAAAGAACTTTAAGAGCCTCTGAGATGAAAGGTACTATAGAAAAGTAAAATATACTCTTATTGTCTTGGTACCAAACACCTCACCACTTCATAAACCAAAAGATCTCTCTAGCATGACTGCCTGTTAAAATAAAACAAATTGTTTAACAATAGACTCATATGTTTAATATAATTTCACTGGTCTTCCCTTGCCAGATGTGTGTAACTGTCACAAAGCTGTCTAAACTGCACCCACTGGGTTTCCCTGACTGCTGCCTTTAAAATGCTTGTTCTCAATTTTGGCAAACATGCAGGTGAGTGAGTGGGGGAAGGGAATGTTGCTGCAAGAAAACTAAGCTGAAGTTTATAAATTTCACCGGTAGAATTGATACTCTTCTGCACATTTGTGTTGCTCACACAAACATGTACACACACAGAGACAGATGTGCTTGTCCAGTTATGGATATGGACCTGTACAAGTAAAGCACACACGTCCACATCTGGATTTTTTCCCTATATAGTCAGTTTCAGGTATCCTAGGAAAGCTGAATTCACTCTTTCCTTTGCTAGTACATGGTGTGCACATAAAAAGTTCACTCCAGTATTAGAGAGCTTACTAGTTCCAGTGCTAGTCCCTATACTTAATAAGAAGGGGGACAGCACTAAACTGGTAACAATTCTAGAACTGTAATTCCAGAACTAGTAACAATTCTAGAACTGCCAAACTCGATGTCCCAGAAAAGCAATTTACCATTTTTAATGTCTACACTCCTGTTAATGAAAAAGTTTTGCTTCTGGGAGGAAGTAACAGACACCACAAACTAGTATCATGCAATGGCATCCAATGAGAACCCTAGATTCCCCTATGCGGAGATCTATGGAAACATCTGGATACTCCAGAGACACATAAGGCGTTTCCAGTCAAGGCTGGCCTGGCAGATCTGGCTGATCCCTCTGCAGGCCCAGAGGGCCCTCTGCAGAGGAACCCAGGAGGCTCCACTGTGGAAGGGAAGCTGGATGCAGGAACTGGAGTGTGCACATGTGAGGGGTGCACCATATACTCTTTTCAGAATCCAGCTCTACCAGGTGTTGGGGCACACTGACAAACAATGGAAATCTGGTGTATGGTCCAACGGGGAGGTGGGTGTGGAGAAAGGATAACTGAGGATTGGATTACATTCAGGACATCTGGATTCTTGTCTCAGCCCTGCCAGAGACTTCCTGTGTGACCTCAGGCAAGTCACTTAAAACACTTAGTGCTTCGGTTTCCCATCTGTAAAATGAGGGAAATAATCTCTACATCACAGCACTGTTCTGCATATAAACCCATCAATAGCTGGGAGATGGGCAGATGCTATGGCAATGTGGGGGCATATAAGCACCTAAAGAGAAAAAGAAGTTCTCTTTCTATTCTTATAGCTCATCCAAGATGTGATGAAATAAATCTCATGTGCTGAGTGGTGTGATTTCTTTTACGGATGTGTCTCATGATGATCCCATGCTTTGTGCATGTGACTGTGTTGTAGAGTTTACAGTTGAGAGAGAGATCCAGGTGTTTCCTGGTGTAATAATCTCCTTTGCTTGGGTCAAATTCTGTCCAGGGAGGGACACATGGTTCTCAAGGACTTGAATGGCAGGAGAGCAGGTGGAAATGTGCCAGAATGAGAGTTTTCAGTGAAATTTGTCTATATTTTGAATTTTAATAGGGCGAGGGGGATATGAAAAAAGGAGAAATGTTTCAGTTTTTTCACCTACTCTATTAATTGAGGTCAGTGAGTCTGAGGGCAGAATCAGGATCTTTGCTTATTTTTCTCTTAATAAGAATAAATACTGTCAAATGACCAAAAATGAAGGAAGCAACTGACAAAGTGATTAGCAGGCTCTGCTATGACAGAAGGCATTAATGCAGCCAGCTGTCCCACACCAGACACAAATATGCTAACCATTCAAATATGTGTCTTATGTTTATTTTCCTCTCATTGTTCCCTGCACTTCCAATATTCCATAATATCATATTCAACCAGCCATTGGCCAGACCGATTGCTTCTGACCACCTGGAGTTTTAACCTGCAGCAGCCACATCACAAAGAGTATCAGCTGCTGTAGTCTAAATAGCACTGCTCATTTCACCATCTGGCAGAAAGGAAGCAAGTATAGGAGGTGCTCATAAAAAAAACTCAATAACAAAATATTAATGCAGAAACATGGGATTAGTGCTTAACAGTGGCTCCCAGGTTGGCTCTTCCTTCCCATACAATGTAAAATTACAGCAGTGTGATTTTCATTTTCAGCAATAATGAAGTACAGTGAATGTGGATGCAATAAGTCTGGTTCCAAATGGATCAAACAAATTGCACAGTCCAGCACAGCAATGAAAGCTTTAAATTACATGTCAAATCGTGTGCCTGTCTCCACAATAGATCTGCCAATTTACAATCAAGGAGTGCTGAGATAAGTACAGCATGTAGCCAGATGCTAGGGAAGTGTACAGGATTACACACAATAGGGATACTTTAGCCAAACAAATATGCAACCTCAATTTCCTATGAATACTAGCCCACATTAAAAAATGTGGACTTAACACCTTTGGTCCGGCTCTTGATGTAATTTTGGAAGTCCCCTGCATGCACCATCAATCTGGCCAGTTATGTTTTAATTGGGCTAGATCATTATGGGTGAGTCTAGCTTCTGGAATGCAATCGCATTTGAGATACTAGGTCCACTTTGTGGATAGACCAAGCCACTACCTGTGTCGCCATTGCCACACTGCTATTTTTGACACACTGGCCTGTTCTTAATGAAATAAACATTACTGGGAATTGTATGATTATGGCAGAATTTAATTTCCCAGATATAGCTTAGAGGACAAGTTGTACTAATAACGGTAGGGCCCAGATTTCCCTGGATGTGATAGCTGACAGATTTCTTCACCAAACCAACAAGAGGGGATGCCATTTTAGATTTGGTATTGGTGAGTAGTGAGGACATCATAGAACTGGTTGTAGGGAACAACTTTGGTTCAAGTGATTGTGAGTTAATTCAGTTTAAACTAAATAGAATGATAAACAAAAACAGGTCTGCAACTAGGGTCATTGATTTCAAAGGGACAAACAAAAAAAATTAAGGGAATTAGCTGGGAAGTGGACTGGACTGAAGAATTCAAGAAACTGAATGTGGAGGAGAGTTGGAATTACTTTAACTTAAAGTTTCAGAAACTACCTGAAGCCTGCATCCCAAGCAAAGGGAAAAAACTCAGAGAATAGTTGCAGACCAAGCTGGATGAGCAAACATCTCAAACAGGTTATTAAGAGAAAGCAGAAAACCGACAAGGAATAGAAGATGGAATGGATCAGCAATGAAAGCTACCTCTTGGACATCAGAAAGTGTAAGGGAAAGGCGAGAACTGCAAAAAGCCAAGCAAAGTTGGGCCTTGCAAAGGAAATTAACACTTTCTTTGCCAGATAAATAAAAAGAAAACAAGAAAAGATGTGAGACTGCTAAGCACTGATGGCATTATCCAATGCCTAAACGAATACTTTGCCTCAGTTTTTAATAAGGGCAATAAAGACCTTAGAGCAGCGGTCCCCAACCTTTTCGTCTGGTGGGCGCGAGACAAAGAACTGTGGCGGCAGTGAAGCACCCGCCGAAATGCCGCCAAATTTCTGTGGCATTTCGGCGGTGACTCCTCTCGATGACGTCACCTGTCGGCGGCAAGCAGCGTCATCGAGAGGCGTTGCCGCCGAAATGCCACAGAAATTCGGGGGCAACGCCTCTTGATGACGTCACTTGTCGGCACCGCATTGGGGACCCCTGCCTAAGAGGCACTGGCAGGGTGGCTGATGGAAATGAGAATACAGAAGTAGAAATTACCACATCCAAGATGGAAGTCAAACTCTGACAGCTGAAGGAACCAAATCAGGGGGCCCAGATAATCTCCATCCAAGGATGTTAAAGGAACTGGCACATGAAATTGCAAGCCCAATAGCAAGATCTTTTAATGAACCCATAAACTCATGCATTGTACCCTATGACTAGAGAATTGCCGATAAGAGTATCTATTTCTAAGAACAGGAAAAGAAGTGATGCAGGAAACTAAAGGCTCATTAGGTTGTCCTCAACTGTATGTAAGGTCTTGGAAAAAATTGTGAAAGAGAACATGATTAAGGACATAGAGGTAAATGGTAATTGGGATAAAATACAACATGATTTTACAAAAGATAGATCATGCCAGACAAACCTGATCTTTCTCTGAGAAGATAATTGGTTTTTTAGACAAAGGAAATGCAGATATAATCCACCTGGATTTTAGTAAGGCATTTGATACAGTCCCACATGGGAAAATATTAGTTGCACTGGAGAAGATGAGGATTAATATGAGAGTTGAAAAGTAGATAACGAACTGGTTAAAGGGGAGACTACAATGGGTTATACTGAAAGGTGAACTGTCAGGCTAGTGGAGTTCCTCAGGGATTGGTGTTGGGACCAATCTTACCTAACGTTTTCATTAATGACCTTGGCACAAAAAGTAGGAGTGTGCTAATAAAATTTACAGATGGTACAACGTTGAGTGGTATTGCCAATACCAACAAGGACCTGAATATCTAGATAATTTTGAAAACTGGAGTAATAGAAATGGGATGAAATTTAACAGAGCCAAGTGCAAGGTCACGCACTTAGGGACTAATAACAAGAACTTTTGCTATAAACTGGGGACGTAAATCAGTTAGAAGCAACAAAGGAAGAGAAAGACCCGGGTGTATTGGTTGATCATAGGATGACTATGATCCACCAATGCAATGAGATTGTGAAAAAGGCTAATTCAATCATAGGATGCATCAGGTGAGGTATTTCCAATAGAGAAAAGGAAGCATTATTACCATTACATAAGGCACTGGTGAGACCTCATCCAGAATATTGTGTGCAATTCTGGTATCCCATGTTTAACAAAGATGAATTCAAACTGGAACAGAGAAAGGTGCGGAGAGGAGACTCAAGAAGCTTGGCTTGTTTACCCTAACCAATCGAATGCTGACGGTGATCTGGTTGCTTTCTATCAATACATCAGAGGGATAAATAGCAGGAAGAGAGAGATGTTATTTAAGTTAAGCGTCAATGTAGACACAAGAACAAATGGCTATAAACTGGCCATCAACAAGTTTAGGCTTGAAATTAGACAAAGATTTCTAACCATCAGAGGAGCGAAGTTCTGGAACAGCCTTCCAAAGAGAGCAGTGGGAGCAAAAAACCTAACTGGCTTCAAGACTGAGCTTGATAAGTTTACGGAAGGGATGGTATGAGACTACCTATAATGGCATGAAGCCAATCTGTGACTGAGGCCTGGTCTACACTACGCGTTTAAATCGATTTAAAGAGCGTTAAATCAATTTAACACTGTACCCGTCGACACTACAACGCCCTTTATATCGATATAAAGGGCTCTTTAAATCGATTTCTGTACTCCTCCCTGACGAGAGGAGTGGCGCTAAATTTGATATTAACATATAGGATTACGGTTAGTGTGGACGGAAATCGACGTTATTGCCCTCCGGGCGGTATCCCACAGTGCACCACTGACCGCTCTGGACAGCAATCTGAACTCGGATGCAGCGGGCAGGTAAACAGGAAAAGCCCTGCGAACTTTTGAATTACATTTCCTGTTTGCCCAG
>NC_133770.1:291043674-291061181 GCF_003597395.2 Chelonoidis abingdonii
AGGAATGACTGACGATATTTACCCAGAACCACCCGCGACAATAATGATTCAACCCAGAATTCCAAGGGGCGGGGGAGACTGCGGGAACTATGGGATAGCTACGGAAGAGCTACCCACAATGCAACACTTCAGAAATCGACGTTAGCCTCGGACCATGGACGCACAGCGCCGAATTACTGTGCCTAGTGTGGCCGCATAAAATCGAATTTATAATATCAGTTTTATAAAACCGATTTTAGCTAATTCGATATTATCCCGTAGTGTAGACGTGGCCTGATAGGGGCAAATATTCCCAAAGGTGGATAATGGGACGCTAGATGGGGAAGGCTCTGTGTTACTACAGAGAACTCTTTCTCAAGTGTCTGGCTGTTGGATCCTGAGCATTTTGGCAAGATCCAAATGATCACCATATTTGGAGTTGGGAAGGAATTTTCCTTCAGGGCAGAGTGGCAGAGACCTTGGAGGTCTTTCACCTTCCTCTGCAGCATGAGATATGGGTCACTTGCAGGTTTAAACTAGGGTAAATGGTTGATTCTCTGTAACTTGAAGTTTTGAAATCATGATTAGAGGACTCCAGTGATTTTACTCCTGGAGGAATTCTGTGCTACTGCGCATGCACAGAATTCATGTCTCCCACAGATTTTTTCCCCTGCAGAAAACAGATGTTGCCATGGAGGTGCTGCATTTATACCTTTCTCCCACCAAGGGCTGCTGTGGTGCCAGAAGAGAGGGCAGCCGGCTCTGTGCTGGAGCAGCCAGTCACAGAGAGAGAGGAGGCAGTGGCTGCCTTCCTAACTAGTACCCTGTCTGTGGGGCCAGGTGAAGAGACACAGGATATGGGGGAGTCAGGCAGAGCAGGGCACATGGAGCTGCTGGCAGGGTCACACACTGGGGTTTAGAAGGGCTAGTGGGGGGGACAAACTGGGACAGGTGCACAGGAGCTAGAGGGATGATAGCACTGAGCCGAGGGCTGAATGGGAGTGGGGATGCAGGGCCACATGGGGACAGTGGGGAGGAGGAGTGGCTGAGTGGGAGTTCAGGGACACATGTGGATGCAGAGACACATTGGGACAGGGGCAGATGTGCCTGACTGAATGGGGAAGATTAGGGGCAGTCAGAGTCTGCATGGGGAAGGCTCCCCAACTACATAAAATCTTCTCCTGCCCTCCAAAAACCTGCTCCATACTTCTCCCACCCACACAACAATTCTCCAAGTTTATTCCCCAGGCTCCCTCACAGCAATTACTTCCCTCTCGCTCAGCTCCTTGCTTACCCCTGACTCCCCTAGTACGCTTTTGCACTGGTTCTGAAAGGTTTGGGAATATAGTTCTGTGTTGTAGTTTAAATGAATTATTACTCAAAGTTCGGTATTATTTTTGCCTATTGAGGAATTTATCTGTCAAAAAACATTTCCTGAGTCTTTTTTTTTGTTGTTGTCTGTATTGTTACAAACATATTTGCTGACAGGTATTTTGAAATAAATTACCAAAATAATTGAAAGTGGCATGATTACATTGTGTTATTTTGACAAATAAAATACACAGAATTTTGCAGAATTTTAAAATACTGTGTGTAGAATTTTTATCTTTTTGTGCAGAATTTTTATTTTTTTGGCACAGAATTCCCTGAGGAGTAAGTAACTCAGCCAGAGGGTAGGGGTCTATTACAAGAGTGAGTGAGCAAGGTTCCATGGCCTGCAATGTGCACGAAGTCAGACTAGATGATCATGATGGTGCCTTCTGGTCTTAAAGACTAAGAGTGTATGTATATACTTCCCCAGTCTGGGAATTACCACCCAGCTGCAGTGCAGATATCGCCTATAAGTTAAATTCACCACTGTGCTCTGGGCCAGCAAAAACCCAGTGCACCACGTAAGTCTCACTTAAACCCTCGGATAAAGCTTTAGTGATGCATAGACTTTGTGCTGGTCTTCTGCAGAAAGGTGGATTTCAGAGCTTTAAAGGCTGCTGAGCATGTTGCCCTGGAGTGCCTAGGAACCCACTCCTCTGCAGACAAAATGACTCAGGAAGCCTCCATTGAAGTGCTACAGCTCCACTCTTCCCCAAGCCTGGCTCAGGGCGTGGGTGGGGAATAAGTAGATGCTTGCCTTGCAATTATAAATATATAGGAGATGTTCTATCTCCATACAGATGATAGGGTAGGCTAATTTGTGGCTGCTACCAGCGGTGCGAAAGGAGCCTATCTTTCCCTCATGTACTTTGTGCCTTTCAAAATGAGACCTCCCTTAAAGCAACATATAATTATAGAGGCAGAAAGGCAGGGAGACCAGTTTCCCTCATTGCGGGGGAAAGGTTTGGCCATTCAGTTTAGTCAAAATCAAACAACAACAGAGCTGCTCTGCAATGTAACAGCCCGGCTGGAAGGCAATGAAGACACTCACCAGGAGAAATTATACCTATGAGAGGAAAGCTCAGTGAAATGTCACATTGCCTATTAATACAGCAGACATAACCACCAATTATTCTCCGTTCATAGCAAGACTCAGCTAAGTGTATATCAGCGTGTATCCTTTGACTACGTAACAGGATTTGTTATTTGCCTTGATCAGCAACTTCAAATAATAGCACAGATAAAAATATGTATTTTCTTGAGAATGAATGTATTTACTTTGCTGGCAATTACAGTTTTGCTCTTGATTTAATCTAGATGCTCAATCACATTATTGCTCTTTTTGTTCGTTTGCCTACATTTCTATTCCTGTTTTGTTTGTTTCACTTGCCTTGGCAAGGAGAGAGACTGTCATTTGCATGGTCCACGCGCCCACACAGAGCACAAGGTAGTCAAGTAACGAAAGAGGATTAGGGAAGCATGGGGGAATTTGAGGCTACAGATTGGTGGGTGAGAATTCTAACATATGATAGCACAAGGCTATTTTCCAACTCACCATACAACAAAGCTTAAACCCTAGGACACCTGCTTAATTCCAAGTAGCCAGATTCACTTTTAGAGTAGCCATTGTCTTAAACCAGAGATGAGTTTGGCTCTAGGGGTATATGTAGCACTCATACATTAAGATATATATGGTACCAAAAATGTGGACTGTTTTTTGGGCAAAGAACTGGATGGAATGCCATTGCTATATTTTCCTATGGCCTGTACTTCTAAGGTTTGGAACGGGATACAGCTCAGGGGAGCAGGGTGAAGTCAAAACAGAGTCTGTGCTTCTAGAAGATGCTCCAGAAGTGGGACTTTTGTTTGATTCTGACAAAACTTTTAATAAAATGCTCCAGTTTAAAACAGCGGCCTGATCTGAGTGTAACATACAATACAGTGGGGATCAGCCAGTTTGTGGAGCTGCTGACAGGGACTCTGGGACAGAGATGAATGATGGAAAGTGCAACAGCTTGGAACTGGGTCTTTCCAAATGTGCTGCCACCTGACCCTATGTTGTTGTTTAACCCCCCTTGCTCCTGTGGTCTGCCTTCCTGACAGGACCCATCTCTCCCTGCTGCTAGTTACAGATTACTCCCTCCAGCTGCAACCAGTAGGGTGGAGGTGGTTCACATCAGGAGGACTGTTCAGAGAAATGGGTATCAGGGAGTTGTAAAGATTCTCCTCTGGTGCAAGATGGATGAACCGATAAGGGGAAGGAAAAGAAGAGTCTGATTCCAGCCCCCCGTCCCCCTTCTTTTAGAACACTGAGCTGAAAATACAGCTGTCCTCAGCATTCTAAGGGTTAAAGCCTGAGAGACTCATCTGTCCCATGTCAGTTCAACATGAGGATGAGCATCATGTTAATTATTGGGTTAGCTCAATGGTCTGGGTGAAAATCCAAGCTTGCTTTTACCAGCTGTGCTGGAGGAAGTCTAATGCAATAAACCTGATACTGAAAGTTAGAGTTCAACAGAAACAGCATCGTGATAGTCTGACACAAAATCACCAGGGAAGAGCTTCCATGAGAGAAGTCCACCCATAGTTGACTGCAGCTTTCTCTTCCTCTCAACACTCAGGGAATTGGCCCTCACAACTCAAGGTACCTCTGGGCAATGGTATGTTACAACACAACAAAAGCAATGTGTGCAGTGTATCACGTACCAGATCAGGTTTCCAACCTCCAGCCCTGCTAGCTAGAATACAACTCAACTTCAGCACCTCTTTGTTATGTCCAGAATATGCTCCTAGCACAATGGGCCCTGATTCTAATTGAGGTCTGTGGGCTATACTATAATGTAAATGTTAAATGATAATTATTGTATGCAGTGTTCAGTCCCAGGATATTAGAGAAACAAGGTGGGTGAGGAAATATCTTTTATTGGACCAACTTCTGTTGGTGAGAGAGACATGCTTTTGAGCTTACACAGAGCTCTTCTTAGAATAGAATATCAGGGTTAGAAGGGACCTCAGAAGGTCATCTAGTCCAACTCCCTGCTAAATCCACAGATCCCTAAATAGCCTTTTCAAGGATTGAGCTCACAACCTTGGATTTAGCAGGCCAATGCTCAAACCACTGAGCTCTCCCCCTTCAAGTCTGAGGAAGGTACTGAGACCTGAAGAAGAGCTCTGTGTAGCTCAAAAACTTGTCTCTCACCAACAGAAGTTGGTCCAATAGAAGACCAACTTTCTAACAATAATTATTGTTTTACATTACACCTACTACA
Source organism: Chelonoidis abingdonii (assembly GCF_003597395.2). Taxonomy (NCBI): domain Eukaryota; kingdom Metazoa; phylum Chordata; order Testudines; family Testudinidae; genus Chelonoidis; species Chelonoidis abingdonii. Next base: position 291,048,294 of record NC_133770.1, read on the forward strand.
GCTCACAGCATCACAATCCATTTGTAAAGAGCCACAGAGTGTTTACAGAACTCTTCATGTTGCTGTGACTCCTGAGATGAAGATCCAACAGAGATGGGCATGCGTAAAGCCCATTGGAACAAGACAGCTAAATTAAGGCTACAGAGGATGTTGCATGGAATCCATAAGAACATGTCACGCATCTGAAACTTGACAGAATCCAATAATGATCTTCGCAATTCATAGCAAAATAATTCTGTAGTAACATTCTTATCAATAATCTCTATTCAGACAAGGGATTCACCAACTTTGTGTGTTTGGCTCTTCTGATAGGTTATCTTCTGCATGAAGCAACACGACCAAGGAAAATAATGACATTATTAGCAGCTGTAGTGGGGATATTGTGTTGTTAAACAAAAAGTCTTCATAACAAACAAAATCATTATGCATAAAAAGGGGAAAGCTACTATCTAAAATGTATCTCCATGAGTCACCAAAAAATCCTGATCACGAACCTGTTCCATAGGTTTGGGTAGTCAGGAGTTTAGTTAAACTCTCCACAATATTCCTGCATTTCAGGTGCTCAAATGCACTTGCTCTCCTTTGACTTTCCTTTACATTTTCAGTGTCTAAGTGCACTGTCTTCTGGAGGTCGCTGGCCATGATATTCTATGCAGTGGTTCCCAAACTGTGGGTCGGGACACCAAAGTGCGTCATGATTCCATTTTAATGGGGTCGCCAGGGCTGGCATTAGACTTGCTGGGGCCTGAGGGCTTCAGCCCAGGGTGACGGGGTTCAGGTTACAGGCCCCATGCCTGGGGCTGAAGTCCTTGGGCTTCAGCTTTGGCCCACCTGCATGGGGTGGTGGGACTTGTGCTTTGTCTTTATCCCCGTCCAGAACAGTGGGGCTCAGGTGGGCTCAGGCTTCGGTCCCTCCGCTTGGATCGTATAATAATTTTTGTTGTCAGAAGAGGGTTGCGATGCAATGAAGTTTGAGAACCCCTGTCCTAGTGTATTCTTGAGCTGCTCATTAACACCCTTAGGGTTTGCTCCAAGTGCTCCAATAATCATTGGGATATTCTTTATTCTAGTTTTCCATAACTGATCCACTTTGTTGCTGACTTCTTCATACTTCGTCAGCTTCTCTTCTTGTTTCTTTTTTATATTTCTGACTGCTAGTATGGCAATATCTTGCCAAATGGTCTTATTTGTCTTCCTTTCTACAAGAATAACGTCTGGCCTGCTTACCTGCACCATTCTGTCTGTGGTAATTGCCAGATCCCATGAAAGCTTAGCCTCTTCCTTTTCTAGAGTGCCTTCAATTCAGTGATCATATTACCTTATGCTTTCTTTAAATTCCTATTTGCCACAGATGCTCCAGTGCAGACAATGCGAGACCTCACTGTATTCTTATTAGTAATATTGTATTCTGTAGTGTCTAGGAACCCCACTCATGGACCCAGACATTAGTTTAAAAAGTACCATTCTAAAAAAACAACAACTCAATTCAATCCTTGGTTTGTTTATCGACTTACTCGCCTTACAAGGTTGCGCCTCCTCATTTTTTCCATTGGATCCTGACACAAGTCTTGAGATGTAGGTTGAAAAAAGCGGAACTAAACATATGCGTAGTCAATTACACTCCTCACACCCATGCATGTCGAAGCTCGTCCCCGGTCATTTCTAACATCTGGGGATTTACTGATCCAAGGTTATTAATTCACCTCTTGGTTTCCGACTCGAATTTCTGAACAGGTACGTGGAGTCAAACTCACGATCCTCTCAGTCAGAACGAGGTGAAAACAGTGTCGCATACAAGGCATAACATCACTTCTGAAATGTATGGAAAAGGGATATTGGCACAAGCCAGACCAAGAGAGTACTTTCCTGCTGTACTCTCCATGCTGATTAGGCCCTCAAGCTGAAAATATTATGTCCCAGCTTCTGGGCACCACAGTTTCACGGAAGATGTGAGAAATTCCAGAGAAGAGCAACAACAAACTGATTTAACACGTCTACAGCACAAACATTTGACTACACTGAGTGAAGACGAAAAATGGGTTTGTTTAGTTTTGGGATGAAGAGAAAGAACAGAGCACTATAACATTTCAGGTAATAAAGGTATTACAAGGAGGAACGAGAAAAAATGTTCTCCATACTTAAACTTAAGAGGGAGACAAGAAGCTGGTGGCTTAAATTGCAGAAAGGGTCATTTATAGTGGTTGGCAAACATATAGGAAAAACTTCCTAACTAGAGTCAGAGTGGTTAAGCACTGGAATAAACCGGCCAGTGCAGGTGGGGAATCGCCATCATTGAGATTCATTAAGAGCAGGTCTAGACAAAATGGCCTGTCAGCGATCGGTCTAGATAATACCTTACTTCTGCCATGAATGCAGGGACTGGACTAGCTGACTAATGAGGAGAGCTGAGTGAACGGGAATGTTTAAGTCTGCAGAAGAGAACAAATGAGGGGGGCATTGATGCTTTGCTTTCAACTCCCTAAAAGGGGGTTCCAAGAGGATGGACTTCTAGACCTGTTCTCAGTGTACCCTGCCCTGATGACAGAAACGGAGCAACCGGTCTCTTAAGTTCGCTTTAGTGGGTTGGAGGTTTAGGTGATATTAGGAAAACCCTTTTCACTCAGAGAGTTGGTGAAGGCTGGACATGGGTTACCCTAGGAACGGTGGTGGAATCATCCTTCCTAGAGGTTTTAAAGTCAGGCTTGCAAATGCCCTGGTCGGGATGGATTTAGTTGGAAGTATGTCCTGCTTTGAGCCGGGGTTGGACACTAGACTGTACCTTTGCTCGACGGCCCACACTTCAAACTGTATATCTATGAGATTCTATGATTCTAAGAGAATTTGACACTTGGATTCCAGATACTGATAAATAATCCTCAAAACCTTACGTGCTAAGATCTGATTACCCGAAGGTTTGCATGCTTTTTTGGAGTGCATCCAGACTGTCGGCCCTTTCTGAGTCTATTAAACTGCATGGGACATCTAACAAGGAGAGACCTGTCCTATTTCCAAATTATCCAAATATTTCAGCACCTTTAAGATGGAGCTCCAGCAAATGGGCAAAGGGAAGAAGGCTTTTATCTTTCCAAATGGTTTCTCTCATATTAAATTCCACTGCCCAAATAAAAAAAACTAAAGTAAATTCAAACTCTCATAACTGCACATATTCTAAGGGCAATTGCCATGAGATCTACAGTTCAAAGATGAGGGACAGATGAGAATGGAAAACTTTTACTGTTCCCACTGTGCAGTCTGGTTATGAGGATATCAGTGTAGAAACCCAGACCTTGGCTGCCTGTAACACAGAGATAGTTGGAAATTCCTGGCTGATGAATCAAACACAACAGAGTTGCTTGGTCTAGCTTTCAATTATTATTTACTAGCCCCAAGAGTAGATCAAAGTATTCACAGATGACAGACTTCAGATTAGTATTTCAGCAGATATGGGAGGAGATCCTGTGCAATTTCCATACACCATTAAACGATCCTTCACCACCTGTGACTAAAAACAGCTGTCAGACAAGTCCTTGTAAATGCTAACAGCTGATCTACCACATTAGCTAATACTCTCCCTACCTCCACTGTGTGGCTGCTTAGGCCCCAGCACTGGGCAACAAGGTTAGTGAAATCCCTGAATAGATGCCCAGGTAAAGGGCCCTGGTGTTCCCCCCCATGCCCCCCCCCCCCGACTCCCTGGCTCCATGCTGGTCCTTATGATGCAAGTTAAGCCAAAGCAAACCACCCTGCTTTGAAAAGCCAAGGTTCTCCAACTTCAGGATTTAAGAGGCAACATTCATGAAGGTGAATGACAGAAAAACTATTAGTCCTTAAACAGGTTCACTGTTTGGGGATCACTGGTGTTAACTGAACAAGTTTGAAATGCCTGTTTCTGGCGGGGAGCTTGTTCGTTGATCTGTAGTTCATGTTTGCTCTACAGTCAAATGGAAGACACTCTGTCTGCCTCCCCTACCTCATAATCTAGGGATGCATTACTGCAAGCCCTTCCTCACGTAAGTAATCCTAACTCCCTCGTGTAAAGATTTGTAGCATCAGGTCCTATGTTAAGAAATTACAGTCAAGGAACTCTCTTCTTTATAACAAGGCAAATGATGTCTGTGTAACTAATGGTCCATAACTTTTAATCAGATCTATAACCAGTGGAAGGAGGTATCCTAAACACTCGTTCTGCTACATCAATAAGAGCAGCAACCTCAAATCTGCAGCTCGTTCTAGCTCCTTTTTATTCCCAGTCCCTATGAAATATATGACACCATGTCATAGAATCATCGAAGATTAGGGTTGGAAGAGACCTCAGGAGGTCATCTAGTCCAACCCCCTGCTCAAAGCAGAACCAACACCAACTAAATCATTCCAGCCAGGGCTTCATCAAGCTGGGCCTTAAAAACCTCTACGGATGGAGATTCCACCACCTCCATAAGTAACCCATTCCAGTGCTTCACCACCCTCCTAGTGAAATAGTGTTTCCTAATATCCACACTGCAACTTGAGACTACTGCTTCTAGTTCTGTCATCTGCCACCACTGAGATCAGCTTAGCTCCATCATCTTTGAAACTGCCCTTCAGGTAATTGAAGGCTGCTATCAAAACCCCCCTTACTCTTCTTTTCTGCAGAATAAATAACCCCAGTGCCTGCAGCCTCTCTTCGTAAGTCATGTGCTCCAGCCCCCCAATCATTTTCATTGCCCTCCGCTGGACTCCCTTCAATTTGTCCACGTTCCTTTTGTAGTGGGGAGACTAAAACTGGATGCACTACTCCAGGTGTGGTCTCACCAGTGCTGAATAGAGGGGAATACTCATGTCCCTCAACCTGCTGGCAATACTCCTACTAATACAGTCCAATATGCCATTGGCCTTCTTGGCAACAAGGGCACACTGCTGACTCATATCCAGCTTCTTGCTCATTGTAATCCCCATGTACATTGCCTACTATAATACAGCGATGCACCGACCCATCCCAAACCCACCGTACTTATACTCTCCGGTCATCGCAACAGCTCTACGCCTAAGTCGGATACAGCCTCCAGCCGTGGTATCCTTTGACTGAGTAACAGATTGTTTATTGGCCTTCCAGGTCAGCACACCGTTGTCAAAAGCTTCAACTAATTATGCACAGCAACTTCCAAATATGTATTTCTTTTCTTGTTAGAATACGGACAGGCTAATTACTCTTTGCTAGGCATGGGTACAGTTTTGCTCTTGGATGTTAATCTAGATGCTCAAGGGGGTCACATTACTTGCTCTTGTTGTTCTTTGCCGTAGACAATTTCTATTCCTGTTTTGTTTGTTCACTTTGCCATTTGGCAAGGCACGAGACAGAACTAGAGAGTGCGTTCATGCATGGTCCCAGCCACCGCGCCGGTCAGGCCACAACAACATGAGCAGCAAAAAGTAGTCAGTAACAAAGAGGATTAGGAAGCATGGGGAATTTGGGCTACAATTTGGTGGCTGAGCAATTCTAACATAATGATCAGCACAAGCTATTTTCCAACTCACGATACCACAAAGCTTAAACCTAGGACACCTGCTTAATTTCCAATAGCCAATTCACTTTAGAGTAGCCATGTTCTTAAACCAGAGATGAGTTTGGCTCTAACGGGTATATGTAGCACTATACATTAAGATATATATGGTACCACAAAAAGTGGGACTGTTTTGGGAAGAACTGGATGGAATGCCAATTGCTATATTTTTCCTATGGCCTGTACTTCTAAGGTTTGAAGGATACCATGCTCAGGGGAGCAGGGTGAAGTTCAACAGAGTATGTGCTCTAGAAGATGCTCGCAGAAGTGGACACTTTTGTTTGATTCTGGACAAAACTTTTCAAAATGCTCCAGTTTTAAACAGCGGGCCTGATTCTGAGTGTAACATACAACAGTGGATCAGCCAGTTGTGGAGGGTGCTTGACAGGGACTCTGGGACAAGAGATGACATGATGGAAAAGTGCAACAGCTTGGAACTGGTCCCTTTCCAATGTGCTGCCACCTACCCTATTTGTTTGTTTAACCCCCTTGAGCGGCCCGTAGGTCCTGCGGCCTACCAGGGGGGGTCGACAGGACCATCTCTCCCTGCTGCTAGTCTGAGCAGCCACCATAGCACCGGCCAGCGCGGGAGCCACGAGTAGTGACAGTGGCAGGTGCTTCACACACACGGAGGAACTGGTTCAGCAGAAAGTCAGGGATCGGGGGGAAGGTTGTACTGAGATTCTCCTCTGGGCAGAAAGCACCATGGGCGTCACCGATAAGGGGAAAGGAAAAGAAGATCTGATTCCACGACCGGCGTCCCGTCACCCCTTCTTTAGAACACGGAGCTGAAAAGGTACAGCTGTCTCACATTCTAAGGCGCTTAACAGCCTGAGCAAGCGGCTCATACTGATCCCATTCAGTTCCACACATAGGATGAAGCATCATGTAATATGGTTTAGCTCATGGTCTTGAGGTGAACAAATCCAGAGCTTGCTTTTAGCCAGCCCCCGGTGCGAGGAGAGTCCTAAGTCACCATCACGCGAACCCTGATACTCGAAAGTTGTACGAAGTCACAAGAACTCAGACATCGAGGAAAAGTCTGAACACAACCCAGGGAACGAGCTTCCATGAGAGAAGTCCACCCAATAGTTGACTGCAGCTTTCTCTTCCTCTCAACCTCAGGGATTGGCCCTCACAACTCAGGGTACCCCTCTGGGCATGGTATGTACAGAACACAACAAAGCACAAATGTGTGCAGTGCATACACGTACCAGATCAGGTTTCCAACCTCCGCCCGCTAGCTAGATACAACTCAACTTCAGCACTCTTTGTTAATGTCCAGAATCTGCTCCTGCACAATGGCCTGATTCATACCATTGGGTCTGTGGACCTATCTATAATGTAAAATGTTAATGATAATTAATTGCGTATGACGCAGTGTTCAGTCCCCCACGATATTAGAAACAAGGTGGGGTGAAGGAACAATATCTTATTGACCAACTTCTGTGGTGAGCAGAGACACTTTCTGGAGCTTTACACAGAGCTCTTCTCTAGAACATAGAATATCAGGTGTTAGAAGGACCTCAGAAGCCATCTAGTCCAACTCCCTGCTAACGATCCCAGATCCCTAAACTAGCCTTTTCAAGATTGAGCTCACAACCTTGGGATTTAGCAGGCCAATGCTCAACCTTGAGCATCTCCCCTTCAAGTCTGAGAAGGTACTGAGACCTGAACACGACTCTGTGTAGCGCTCAAAAACTTGTCTCCACTCAACCGCAAGTTGGTCCAATAGTAAGACCAACTTTCTAACATAATATTGTTTTAACATTACACTACCTACAGCTCAACAGCAATCACAATCCTTGTAAAGAGCCACCAGAGGGATGTACAGAACCTTCATCGTTGCTCGGGACTCCTGAATGAACGATCCAACAGAGATGGGCATGCCGTAAAGCCCATTGAACAACGACAGCTCATGAAGGCTACGAGGAGTTGCTGGGAATCCATAAGACATGTCACGCATACTGAAACGTGACGAATCCAATAATGATCTTACGCACTTCAGTAGCAAAATAATCTGTAAGTAACATTCTTATAATAATCTCTATTCAGACAAGGATTCACCACTCTTGTGTGTTTGCTCTTCTGATAGGTTATCTTCTGCCATGAAGCAACACGACCAAGGAAAATAATGACATATTAGCAGCTGTAGTGGGATATGTTGTTAACCCAAAAGTCTTCATACACAAACAAAATCATTATGCATAACAAAGGGGAAAGCTACTATGCTAGAAATTTCTCCATAGATCACCAAAACATCCTGATCAGAACCTGTTCCCAAGGTGTGGTAGTCAGGAGTTTAGTTAACCTCACATATTCCTGCTTGTAAGGTGCTCCAAATGCATTGTCTCCTTTGACTTTACTTTAACATTTTCAGTGTCTAAGTGCACCCTGCTCCCTTCTGGAGGTCGCTGGCCATGAATTCCTATGGCAGTGTTCCCACCTGTGGGCCGGGACACCTACCAAAGTGCGGTCCATGATTCCATTTTTATGGGGGTCGCCAGGGCTGGCATTAAGACCTTGCTGGGCCCTTGAGGGCTTCAGCCCAGGGTGACGGGGTTCACTTTACGGCCCATGCCTGGGGCTGAAGTCTCTGGCTCAGCCTTTGCGCCCGACCTGCATGGGGTGGGGACTTGTGCATTTGTCTTTATCCCGTCCACACAGTGGGCTCAGCAGTGGGCTCAGGCCTTCGGTCCCTTCCGCTTGGATCGTATAATAATTTTTGTTGTCAGAGAGAGTGTTGCGATGCCAATGAAGTTTGAGACCGTCCTACCCGAAGTATTCTTGAGCTGCCCATTAAACCCTTAGGGATTTTGCTTCCAAGTGCTCACCAATAATCATTGGGACTTTCTTATTTCTAGTTTTCCATAACTGATCCACTTATGTTGTTGCTTCTGTCATACTGTCGTCAGCTTTCCTCTTGTTTCTTATTTATATTCTGACCTGGAGACAGTACTGGCAAATATCTTGCCAAATGGTCTTATTGATCTTCTCCTTTCCTACAAGACTAACATCTGCCTGCTTACCTGCACCATCTTCTGTGGTAATTGCCAAATCCCATGAAGCTTAGCCTCTTCTTTTCTTGAGTGCCTTCAATCAGTGATCATATTAAGCCTTATGCTTCTCTTTAAATCCTATTTGCCACAGAGCTCCAGTGCCAGAACATGCGAGACCTCACTTGTATTCTTATTAGTATATTGGTATTCCTGTAAGTGTTAGGAACCCCTCAGTGACCCAGAAAACATTCAGTCCCTCTCAACAAGTGAGGCCCCCACTCTAAAAAAACAACAACTCAATTCAATCCTTGGTTTGTTTATCGACTTACTCGCCTTACAAGGTTGCGCCTCCTCATTTTTTCCATTGGATCCTGACACAAGTCTTGAGATGTAGGTTGAAAAAAGCGGAACTAAACATATGCGTAGTCAATTACACTCCTCACACCCATGCATGTCGAAGCTCGTCCCCGGTCATTTCTAACATCTGGGGATTTACTGATCCAAGGTTATTAATTCACCTCTTGGTTTCCGACTCGAATTTCTGAACAGGTACGTGGAGTCAAACTCACGATCCTCTCAGTCAGAACGAGGTGAAAACAGTGTCGCATACAAGGCATAACATCACTTCTGAAATGTATGGAAAAGGGATATTGGCACAAGCCAGACCAAGAGAGTACTTTCCTGCTGTACTCTCCATGCTGATTAGGCCCTCAAGCTGAAAATATTATGTCCCAGCTTCTGGGCACCACAGTTTCACGGAAGATGTGAGAAATTCCAGAGAAGAGCAACAACAAACTGATTTAACACGTCTACAGCACAAACATTTGACTACACTGAGTGAAGACGAAAAATGGGTTTGTTTAGTTTTGGGATGAAGAGAAAGAACAGAGCACTATAACATTTCAGGTAATAAAGGTATTACAAGGAGGAACGAGAAAAAATGTTCTCCATACTTAAACTTAAGAGGGAGACAAGAAGCTGGTGGCTTAAATTGCAGAAAGGGTCATTTATAGTGGTTGGCAAACATATAGGAAAAACTTCCTAACTAGAGTCAGAGTGGTTAAGCACTGGAATAAACCGGCCAGTGCAGGTGGGGAATCGCCATCATTGAGATTCATTAAGAGCAGGTCTAGACAAAATGGCCTGTCAGCGATCGGTCTAGATAATACCTTACTTCTGCCATGAATGCAGGGACTGGACTAGCTGACTAATGAGGAGAGCTGAGTGAACGGGAATGTTTAAGTCTGCAGAAGAGAACAAATGAGGGGGGCATTGATGCTTTGCTTTCAACTCCCTAAAAGGGGGTTCCAAGAGGATGGACTTCTAGACCTGTTCTCAGTGTACCCTGCCCTGATGACAGAAACGGAGCAACCGGTCTCTTAAGTTCGCTTTAGTGGGTTGGAGGTTTAGGTGATATTAGGAAAACCCTTTTCACTCAGAGAGTTGGTGAAGGCTGGACATGGGTTACCCTAGGAACGGTGGTGGAATCATCCTTCCTAGAGGTTTTAAAGTCAGGCTTGCAAATGCCCTGGTCGGGATGGATTTAGTTGGAAGTATGTCCTGCTTTGAGCCGGGGTTGGACACTAGACTGTACCTTTGCTCGACGGCCCACACTTCAAACTGTATATCTATGAGATTCTATTGATTAACAAGAAAGAATTTGCCACTATGGATTACAGAACTCGATAAATACCTCATTCTAAACCTTACGTGTAAGATTGATTACGCCGAGCAAGGTTTGCATGCTGTTTTTGGCAGGGCAGTCCATGACTGTCGGACCCTTTGTCTGATCTATTAAACTGCATGGGACATCTAACAAGGAGAGAACCGGTGTTCCTATTTTCAACTCTCAAATATTCAGCACCTTTAAGTGGAGCCCAGCAAAATCGGGCAAGAGGAAGAAGGCTTTTAAATTCTTTCCAAATGGTTTCTCTATATTTAATCCACGCCCAAGGAAAAAAAACTAAATGTATAATCAACTCTCATAACTGCACATAATTCCTAAAACACGGCCCTCATCATGAATCACAGTTCAAAGATGAGGGAACAGTGAGAAGGAAACTTTTACTGTTCCGACTGTGGCCAGACTGGTTATGAGGATATCAGTGTAGAAACCCCGACGACAAAATATGGATGCTCTGTAACACGCCAAGATAGTTTGGAAATTCCTGGCTGATGAATCAACAACAACAGAGTTGCTACTTGTCTATGCCCTCCTAGTAGCCGCCGCTTACAATTATTTATTTACTGATGCCCAAAGAAAAAGTAGATCAACCGTGAATTGGCACAGATGACAGAGCTTCAGATTAGTATTGTTCCTGCCCCCCAAAAAGTCCCCCCAGAAAAAACAAGAAAAACTACATGGCGGAGCGGCCGCAGAAAAAACCTCGTGCAATTTACCATACACCATTAAACGATCCCTTCCCCACCATGTGACTAAAAACAAGATGTCAGACACAGTCCTATATGTAAATGCTCACAGCAGATACCCGGAGACCACACACATAGCTAATACTTCTCCTACACTCCACGTGTGGCTTGCTTAGGCCCGTCCAGCACTTCGGTTCAACCAGTTACGTAGATCCCTGACAATAGTGCCAGGATAAAGGGCCCTGGTGTTCACCCCCAGCCCCCCCCCCCGACTCCCTGGCTCCATGCTGGTCCTTATGATGCAGAGTTAACCAAAGCAAACCACCTTCCTGCTTTGAAAGCCAAGGTTCCTCTCAACTTCAGGATTAAGAGGCCATAGCATGTCATGAAGCGGTAGAACCTGACAGAAAAACTAATTAGTCCTTAAACAGGTATCACTGTTGGGGATACTGCTGCGTTAAGCTGACCAAGTCTTGAAATGCCTGTTTCTGGGGAGCTTGTTTCGTCGATACCCTGTCAGTTCATGTTGCTCGTACAGTCAAATGGAAGACACTGCTGTCTGCCCTTCCCTACCTCATAATCTAAGGGATGCATTACTGCAAGCCCTTCCTCACTAAGTACCCTCATCCCTCGTGTAAAGATTTGGTAGCATCAGGTCCTATGTTAAGAAATTACAGTCGAAGGAACTCTCTTCTTGTATAAACAAGGCAATGATGTCTGTTGTTAACGAATGGTCCAAACTTTAAATCAGCTCTAAACAGTGGAAGGAGCGTATCCTAAACACTCTCTGCTACATCATAAGAACGAGGCAACCTCAAATCTCAGCTCGTTCTGCTCCTTTTATTCCCCAGCCTTATGAATAATACAGCACCTGTCATAGAATCATCGAAGATTAGGGTTGGAAGCAGACTCAGGAGGTTCATCTACCAACCCCCTGCGCAAGAGCCGTAAACCAACACCAACTAACTCGTTCCAGCCACGGGCTTCATGCAAGCTGGGCCTTAACTCTAGGAGGAGATTCCACCAACCTCCATAAGTTAAACCCATTTCAGTGCTTCACCACCCTCCTAGTGATAGTTTTTCTTAAAATATCTAACGTAGACCTCCCCGCACTGCAACTTGAGACATTGGATCCTTTTTTCTGTACTGCCACGAACTGCAGAACAGCTGAGGCTCCATCCTCTTGGAAACCCCCCTTCAGGTAGTTGAAGCTGGGTGCTAATCAATCCCCCCCACTCTTCTCCTTCTACAGATTAAACTAACCACGTTCCCTCAGGCTCTATCCTCATGACGTCTGTGTCCCCAGCCCCCTACATCATCCCGGCTCCAAAGAGCTATCATCTAACTAGACAAACAGACAAAAGGTGAAGAAGGAAGCTGAGGCCACAGAGGTAAACGTGACTTGCAAAAAAGGTCATCTGCGCACAGGTCAGTGGTGCAGCACGCCAAGGCAAAGGACCAGCCAGTTGTCCTGACTAGCCTCCCTTGTCCCACCTCCAGTGTCCTCTCCACAGATCACATGGCTTCTACAGAGCCAGTATTGTCGTGTGTGTAGACAGAAGCGGGAGAAAACTGTGCCACTTCAGGTCTGGCCTGACCAGAGCTTAAAGGTACGCCAAACCGCCTTGTGGGTCACAGTGGCGGTGGACAGTGGCCTCTGACTAGTCCTGCTACAAAAGCTCCCACATCGCTGAATGTTCATTACAGACTCCCATGTCCAGGGTTTGCTCACCTTCAGATTTCATGATGCTCCTTTTGGGTGGCTATTTTTTTTAAATTAAACAGTTCATCAGCTAAGCGTCTTTAGCGACTGACCAAACCCACCCCGAAGATGTTTCATAGCAGCGCACACTAAGCAGCCTAGGGAAACATATCAAGCACAAGCCTGCATTCAATGACAGCTCTCCTGAATTGGGTCATGTAGCCTAATGTTGCGCCAAAAACTCTGACAGATCATGGTCTTTTACCCACTGATACAG
>NC_133770.1:291061206-291123150 GCF_003597395.2 Chelonoidis abingdonii
GTCTATTAATCAGATTAGAGAAGCTGTGTTTCCAAGCAGGCTTTAAAATCAGGGACAATGTGCAACACCTTGTCTCATAAACAAAGCCCGAGACAGTTAGTTGCTAAAGAGATAACGAAGGTTCTGTTTTCTAAGCACTGGAGGAAATGAGAGCTAAAGCAAGTGCCCTTTTCCATTAAGGAATTAACCCGTTCCAGCGTATGTGCAATCATTTCCATGGGATGACTCTTCGATCAAACTTATGTAGTTCGATTCTGTGACACATTACTCAGTGGAAGGCGTGCAGCAAAGCCTGCTGCTGAGAGATGTTCTCTTCCCTGGATATTTTTGCTCAGATCATAGGTAGCTTTAATGTGCATTTTTAAACAGCTTTGCTGCTGACTCTGGTGACGGATGTCTAGGCAAAATGAATCTCCAGTGCTGTCCTCCGTGTATGAATGCATCACCAAGTCACTATGATTGCAGTGCAAGCAGTGGTCACCAATCTGTTGGTCATGATCGACTGGTCGATCCTAGAGGCTCTCCCAGTTGATTGTGATCTTTGGCGGCAGCCAGTGTGGCTGTCTATGGCTACCCCGTCCCCACACCACTCCCAGGAGTGGCCACTGCAGCCCCACAGCCCCAGGGGTGGGCGGGGGGAAGAATCTCCCTCTGCGTCCACTACTCCTGCCTGCAAGCACTGCCCCTGCAGCTTCCATTGGCCAGGAGAGCTGTGGCGTGGTGCTTGCAGAGAGGGGCAGCGTGAGGAGCCACGTGCCCCCCTGCCCTCCCCACCCCAGGGGTGGCAGGGGTGCACTGGCCCATTCTGGGAGCAGTGTGGGGGCACGGTAGACAGGGAGCCTGCCTTAGCCTTGTTGCGCCCACCGCTGACCAGGAGCCACTGGAGGTAGGTTCTGCCCAGCGAGAGGCTGCACCCCAAGCCCCACCCTGAGCCCCCTCCCAGAGCCAGCACCCCATACCCCCTCCTGCACCATGGACCCCCTCCTGCACCCTAAGCCCCACCCTGAGCCCCCTCCCAGAGCCAGCATCACATACCCCCTCCTGCATGCCAAGCCCCATCCTGAACCCCCTCCCAGAGCCGGCACCCCATACCCCCTTCTGTACCCCATACCCCCTTCTGCACCACAGACCCTCTCCTGCACACTAAGCCCCACCCTGAGCCCCCTCCCAGAGCCAGCACCCCACACCCTCTTCTGTACCCCAACCCCCACCCTGAGCCCCCCGGCCAGACCCAGACCCCAAGTTCCCCACATTTATTCCCAACCCCAGTCCTGACCCTTTCAGACCAGAAACCCTGCCCCCTCCTGCACCCCAACCCCCTGAACCCTCTCCCAGAGCCAGAACCCCAAACTCCCTCCCGCACCCCAACACTCTGCCCAAGCTTGGATCCCCCTTCTGCACCCAAGCTCCCTCTCAGAGCCCGCACCCTGCACTCCCTCCTACACCCCAACACTGTGCCCCAGCCCAGAGCCTCCTCTTGCACCCAAACTCCCTTCTAGAGCTTGCACCCCTCACCCCCTCCTGAACCCTAACCCCTGCCCCAACCTGGTGAAAGTGAGTGAAGGTGGTGTAGAGCAAGTGACAGAGAAACGGAGGGATGGAGTTAGTGTTTTGTGGATGGGGCGGGGCCTCAGGGAAGGGGTAGAGTAGATCCTGAGTTGCCCTTAGATTCAAAAAGTGATCTTGGGTGTAAAACATTTGGAGACCACTGCAGTGCAAGACTGGCTAATCAAACAGTACAGCAGCAGCACAGAGACTGGAGTGACCATCTGCAAAGTGTACTTCACTTCCAGCCTTGGACTCTGCTGTCTGAAAAGATGCTCCTCACATCACTGGGCTAAAACAAGGGGAGGTGAGTTCAAAAAGTTTCCGTGTGGTATGATCAACCACAGTCGTTCTGATGTCATGTTTAAACAGTGAGTAAATAATTCAAGCTAGGGCTCTGGGTCACTGCAATCGTGAGGAGAACACGACACCAAGAGGAATCTCACTAAAGACTTTGTGAAGCCTCTGGAAAATGATGAGCTAGCACTTTGTGAGCATTTGATTTTAACGTAGACCAACAGGAAATAAAGACAAACACAGGGAACTAACTATGCAAAGCAGATTTGATTAATTTAACATTACTCAACCAAAATGACTTCTGCATTGATGACATTTCTTGGAAGATTCAATTTACATACATGGGTGGTAGCTCTCCCTACTCTCTAACCAGGGGCACTATTCTGTTGAAATCAATGGGATCAAGCCTGGATTCCATTCCTGAAAGTTCTGATGTTACACACACATGCACGCACACATACGCAAACACTCACACCGCCCTCTGAATATACAGTGTACCTAGATCCTCCCATGGAAGTCAATGTTCACAACTAAACACCAAGTGTTTTTTTAGCAGAGCAATAGGTCTGAATATTCAGTGTGAATTGTGCTCCTATGTCACTTCCAAACAAAGCCACAAACCCTGCATGGGTATATCTATTTGATCCTAAAGTTTCCACTGGACTATTAAATTCCTGGATACATTTCTATTGACCTCGGTTTTCGGAAAACTTGTTATTACAAAACCTCCCTGTATTGGCTATCTTTGACCCAACAGCATCCCTTCAAAAGGCACATGCTGGGGAGAAACAAAGTCTGAGTTATTTTGACCACAATGAACTCTGGACATATATTAAATTATCTGGAGTGCAAATGTATATAGTTATTTCCAGTACACTGCTATATGCCAGGAATCCATCTTTCTGCAGCCACTCCCTCACTGCCTTTGCTCTCATGCCCTACCCACCTATGGTGGCAAACACGTGGTTACAGTTTTTTGATCTGTAGGTCATCTCAAGGTTCCTCCACCATTCTGTGCCTGTTTGACTGAATGGTACCTTTGAGGGCAGTGGAGAGCTGTTCCACTTTGGGGAAGTGGCCATTCTGAACGCCCCTTGGAGCCTCCAGCATGTCCTCTGCCTTGCCCCCTTCATGGGATATTCTCCTTTGCATGTTGGTCCCACTCCACAAGCTAGTGCAGAACGGCCGTGCAATTCTAACAGTCCCTCACTGTTAGATAAACCCACTCAGATTTTTAGAGTGTTTAGTTATCAGTGTGAACACAGTTATTACTGGTTTGCTGTAAATCACTGAGGATCTGATTCTCCCACTCTTTCTCCCACTGAGTACTTGCATTGAATCCAAAGGCACTAGGGGTGGGAGTTAGCAGCACTCAGCATGAGTGAGGGTGGCAGACACAGACACAAAGTGAGAAGAAGGATGGATGCATGAGAACAAAAAACTGCAAATTCGTTTTGTAACTGCAGTTTAGGTCACTGGCAACCTGAAAATAATGATCAGCCATGTGCATGAGCCAACAAAGGGTAAGTGTCTTAGAAATTTGTAAAATGTCAACCCTCCTTCTTTCTCCAAAATCTAGGGTGTTATTTGCTCATTCTGAACAATCTTTAATAGCACTGTGTCTCAGACCTTGTCTACTACAGGGTAATAAAACTGGACCTTTTCACTAGGCCAATGCAGATTAATTGGTACAGCCCTAGTGGCGGCGAAGTTTTACTAGTAGAGAGGAGCCTTCTAGCTCCATAGCTATTGGGAAATGAGCTATACTGGTTGTAGAAGGAAGAGAGCCTGAGACAAAAGCCCTTGTATCAGAGGCCGGGTATGAGGCAGGACCTGCTCATAGAATTTGGCAAGAACAGGGCTGATATTGCAGAAACACACATTCCTAAGAAGTGCTAAGCACAAAGTGCTCATGCAAACACATCCTGATATTAAGTGGTATCAGAACATCCCGATATCAAAGGTGGTACAAAAACAGTCCCCAAGGACAACAGGAACACGCTGAGCCCTCCTGGAAGATAAGGGTAGGATGACAGTACGTAATAGAGATGTTTTGATCGAACCAACATGTACAAGGTGATGGGTGATAACTAGCCACGCCAGGGGGCAGTAAGTAACTATGTCAGAGGCAATACTAACTTGCTTGTATCGGGGTATAAAGATGTACCTCAGAGGGAGTGTCTTTGGCCAGCCTAGGGAGCAGTGGAAAGTCCTGTCACTGACTCAGCTTCATCCATTGTCACGAGCATGCATGTTTTTGTAGCTGGCAGAGTCCTACCAGGTGCTATTGCCACGCTTTGTCGATAATAAACCTGGCCGGGAGCCTTCGCTACAAACAGAGTTTGTGGATTTATTGGGCTGTTTAACTGAAGTCTGCTATCTCCGCTCTCTGCGCAGGGCTGGGACAGCACACTGACTGAACACACACCCCGCCAGCATCTGTCCACATTGGTGACCCCGACCGCTGCTCTGGTAAGTAAGAGAGCTGTCCTCTGTAGGAATCGCAATCTAATGTGACACCTTTATACTGATATAACTGCATCCACAAACTGTAGCGATTTAACTATTTCAATAGGGAAATTACACCGTTCACTGAAATAGCTAAATCAGTACAAAGCCCATGTAAACTAGAGCAGGTGTCCAGGCCCTGTCAAAACAAAGTACCCACCCTGCTGAACATCTGAGACAGTTATGAAACAAAAACGTCAACTCACCCTTTGACCTTGTAAACCAGGAACTCCGGCCTTGCCTTCTGAACCAGCTGGACCCTTTCAAAGAGAAACCATTTATAGAGAATGTACTGCCTAAGACAAAACACTTCATACTGTCAACAGCTTTCCAAAGCATGTTACAACAGTCACAGCAAGACAGGACAGTTTGCAGCTTCCGGCGTGGGAACAAACCGACTGTGTGAAAATGAAGTAACAATCATGGTGTGATAAGCGCTGGCTTCTAGAACTAGATCATAAGATATGGCTAAGGAAAAAAGGCTACAGTTAAGCCAAATGTAGAGAATGTTCAGATGTCTAGATTTTCATAGGACAATACTCCCCCTGCCCTTCCCACTATTTATATATATATATATATATTAATAATTTGTAATGTTCTTGTCCTGGAGGTTTTTCTGGTGATTTCGCTCCCTTCTGTAGCAAACTTAATTTGCAATTCATGACATTGCTGTCTAGTAGTTAACACAAGGTTCCTGTTTGAAAACCATCCTGAGAGGTGCTGAATGCCAACAGCTTCCCAGGAAATCAACAGGTGTTGAGAGCAGTCAGCACCTTGCAAGATGGGGACCCATGGGTGAAGCTCACCCCCGTGCAGAAAGCCAGCCCAAGTCCTATGCACCACCCTCAGGGATTAAGTGGTACGTGGTGGCTTTGAGTGGTTTCTCCACAAAGGGTCAATTCCTCTTGCCAACGCAGGAGATCTAAGGATGTGTATACCACTTAAGCTCTTCATACAAGGTCTGAGTAGCACATAGGGTTTGGGATGGGTCCCCTGTGCTAGAGTGAATTTTGGCCTATATGAATCAATATTACAGTAAAAGAAACTACTTACCGGTGCTCCTGGAACTCCAGGTGGGCCTTGTGGTCCTCGTGGGCCTGGGGCCCCCTATGAAAATAAATAAAGAACCCAACATCAGTGTTCAAGTAACTGATTTCCTCTTTGAGATAATGAATTCAAGGGCAGCTGCTGATACATTTGCCACGTCTCCTTGAGCAGCCCTTCTGTATGCATGGGGTGCGAAATTCACCCAGGGCACAAGGGTCATATGCACAATTTGAGCTTCCCTTCCTTCCTAACAGGAGATGCAATGCAAAGGCCCTGTGCCCCAGTTAACCCCTATGCAAAAGGCCAGCACAAAGCTTATGTACCATAATTTCCACTTGCATCCTATATTGAAGTTATAAGTGGGCTGTAAGTGGTGCATAGAGTTTGTGCTGGCCCTCTGCATGGGGGGTGAATTGGGGCACAGGGCCTTACTGACCCTCGGCCTCCAGGAGAGTTTTTCTCTTAGGCCTCAGTTCATTCATGAGCCAGTGCAGAGCCCAGTTGGTATTTCCCTCAGTTTTGTGGCTGGTTCAGCCCCTATTGTCAGTCAGGGCTTCTCTAAAGTGTGCTGAGCTGCCTAAGGCAATGGGGGAACACTTACACCACAGGACCATGCTGGCCACACCCCCAGGAACACCCTATGCAATAGAGCTCTTGGAAGGGAGCGGGGGGTTGTGTCAGGGTCAGTTCTCATAAAGGGCCTCCTGCATCGGGGTATTCTCCTGCACCTTGTGTGGCCCAGCCAAGAATTGGGTCCTTAGAGTATAAAATACATATTTTGAAAGCAAATTGCAATAAGAGGCACAACCAAATGGCTTCCTATCAGTGTCTGTGTGTCCATGTTCAGTGACACTGTGCAGATAAAAATCAAACTAGGTTTAAAATCTCTAGTCACACCTTTTAGCGTATTAAAAGCAGAAAGAAGTTTTACAGAGTAACTGACTGTTCGCCATTTGCCCTGTTTAAGGTCTCTGCTAGACTCAGCTAGCGTCATGAGAGTAGTTTGGCCAGCTTCACTTGCTGGTTCTCAGGCATTAGCAAAAAAGATTTTTTTCCCCAATGTTATGAAAATATTTCTAGTCACATTAGACTTTGCAACATGCTTTGAAAACAGAAACTGATCTGGGCAGCTGAGTTACCTGACAGCATCCCATCAATTGTTAAAAAAAAAAAGACTCTTATTACTTCTTACATTTAGTACAATAGAGATATTGAACGGTTCTTACTTGCTCTCCTTTCAGACCTTCCATTTGTACCTGAAATTAAGATGCCAGAGATGTAAAACGGAGCGCACAGGAGGAAGACACATCTAGAAAGCTTCAGGCACACAGTAGTTCTCTATTTTGTACTTCTAACTCCACTAGCTGTTCCCTCCCCCATGATGCCTGCTAACCTTCACTGCTTACTTTAACTCTGTTTCAGAACCGCCTCTCACGCATCCTTGAACTATGCTGTGCTGTCTATGTAGATAGCTTGTCTTGGCAATGACCTTGATCTCTTGGTTCTCTATGCTGTGGTTGGCATCTTTGTGTTGCTATGCAATAACAAGAACAATAATACTCGTGTTATCTTTATAAATGGATTGTAAGCTCCTTGGATCTTGTCTTATTTTCTACCTGTAAAGCACCATAAACACCAGTGGTTCTATATAAACAATGGGCCAAATTCAAGGATGGCGTGTAAGTTAGATCCCTTTATACTAACTTAGGCCCCGATCCTGAACACACATAATCATGTGCTTAACTTGAAGCACACAAGTTGTCGCACTGAAGCCAGTGGGAGACTTACCACCACGATTCAAATTAACCATGTGCATGTTTGCATGATAGTGGCCTTAGAGTCCCTTATGCTAAAGCAGGCTCCCTTTCACTGTCAGACTCCCACAGAGCCACTTACACCCATTCCATCCATGTTCAAGGAAGTTTAAGTTGGTGTAACCTACATGCTGAAGACTGGAAGAAGGTGTAAATTCAAGTGGTCCTCACATCTTCATACACCTTCCTCCAGCTCCTCCATTACCCCTCATCTCTGAATTTGGCCAGCTTTGTCTAGCTTTATCTGCAGTCTCCAACAGCGAGGTTAGGCTTCTGCTGTAACAACATGATGCTATTAGATGGAATGTTGCACAAAGAACCTAAAGACCTTTTGGTGTCCATGTGCATGTATGTTGCAAGTGTCTTTACATGGCCTCATTGGCATAGGCTCCTTTTGAGAGGATGTGTGTATAATTCTAAGCAAATAAATACATCCCTGTGAAATTGTCAATGACAGTTCTTTGTCCTTTCACCCTGTTTTCCTCCTGCCTTGCATACTTTTCTGCTTTGGGACAAGAAACCATTCCCTTTCCACTGCTAATCCCCTTAGGTCTACAGCCCCATATATTAATGCTCAAAAATTCCTTCCTCACACACCTCTCACTCTGCCTCCCCAGCTACTGCCACATCTCTAATATGGCTCATCGAAGTCTTGAGTCCGTTCCCAACCTCTTACCCAAACAGTCTTCTTGAAAGCTTTCAGCCTGGCTTCCGCTCCTTTCACAGTAATGCAGTTGCCTCTTATCTCTATGTATTAGGCTCATTGGTCTTCTCTTGTCTGTCTCTAGCTCCCAGTCCTTCCTTGTCACTGTGTCATATTGCTATTGCTGACCATGACTTCTTTCTAATCCTAGCTCATCCCACCAGGAGTCCGGTGCATCTCACTCCCCTATGTTCCAATTCTACTTATTTAATTGCTCCTCTTTTGTGCGACTGGCAGTGGATACTCTCCAATCGCTACACCTCTTGGCTATGGGACCCTGGCAGAGCTCAGTCCTTGACCCCTTCTCTTCTCTATGATGTCCCCTGTGGCAATCTCTTTTCTGAATTCAGCTGTAGATGACACCTCTATGCGGCCAATATTAAACCCAGATTCCCCCATCAGTGACACCAGAGCAAATGAAAAACGACTCCATTGAAGTCACCGTAGTTTCACCAGTGTAAATTTGGTGTGAGAGGAAAATCAAAACCTCTATCCTCGTCACTGCAGCAACCCTTTCCTTGCAGTCTTCAGCTCCTACCTCCACCGTGACTTCTTTCACACAGCTGATACCTTGCTACATGGTAAGAAGAGCAGTGCCCATCCCAAGTCTGCCTTCTACAGTTCCTCTCTCAAATCTCACACTGGGCCCTCTGAGGTCAGAGACTGAGCTGTTCCACTTGACCCTGAACTGTCATCTGCCTTCTAATCTCCCAGGCCCATCTTCTTCCCTAAAAGGTCAACTCCATTAGACGCTATCTTGGCCACTCCTCTGAAAATTGTTTATCACTGCCAGGCCTCCCTGACTTCGGGGCATTTCAGTTCTCTCCTTTATGGTCTCCTCAAAACCTGCCTCTTCATAATGCAGTTAAGCTCCTTACCGGGATCCTCGAAGCCACGAACTCCTCCTCTCAGGAATCTTCACTGGCTTAAGCTTCCTGATCATTTGAAAATCGCACACAAAATCCATCCCTAAATTTACAAAATCCTTGCAGCCCACCCTTGCTTTCCTCCCTTTTGTTTCTCATGCATTATAGTTCATATCTCATGTTAATGTGAAAGCAGCTTCTTACTGCAGAGCCTGGTAATCCGGGAAGCCCCACTTCACCCTGCATAGAAAGGGAAAATACAGACAAGCAATGAAATAGAAATAAGCCCCCAAACTTCTTTTCAACAGTATCCTCTTGCCTTTATAGTCTGTCTGCTTCATGCTCAGCCTGTGTCCATGAACCTTCCCAGACAGATTTGAGATTGCATTGATTTGGACTGTACAGTCAAACCTTCCCCATTTCGTACAGGTGTCATGAAGGCCCTGATTCACCACTGTGAATTTACTACTCCACTTTTACCCCAGTATAACACTATTTATTTCAATACAGTTATACTGGCATAAAACTGGAGTAATGCAGTGGTGAACTGGGTCCATAAGCCCTAACTTGGCCTGCAGAAACCTTAATACTGGTGTTTATATGCCAGATGGAAAGAACCCAGCTTGACTTTCACATCCGAGGCAGAGTCAGCAGGGCTGGAATTTAGAATACATATGTGTGTGTGTGCGCGCGCACACACACACACACACACATTTTTCTAGTTAAAGAAGCACACTTGACACAGATCTTTGCAGAGTCAAACATGGAAGCCAACAATGCCATTTTCATGCACTCACTTTACAGAACAGACTCACGCTGTACTTTTTTTCAGGACTCTTTGATGATCCTACCCCATCCCGGTGACTAGCTGCCTTCTAATTTATCAGTTTGCGCCAAAACCCGTCTCTGATACTGCCTCATATTTATGACATTATAAGAGCAGGCCTTGTGGAGACATCACCCCAACACCCATTCAGGACCAAGCTAATGCAAAAATATCATTTAGTTTCTCTGCAGTGTCCTTACGATCATTAATTGCTCCCTTCACTCCCTGGTAGACCTATGACGTCTTTTACACACTTCCTGCTTCAGAGGTACTCCATTCATTTTGTATATGTCTTTATGCAGATTCTACAGCACAGCTGGGATTTTCCAAAATGCCAAGGGAGATAGATGCCCACCTCCAATTAAAAATCAACAGGAGAAGAGCATGCAACTCTCTCGGTGCTTTTGGAAAACCCACCCTGTATCTTGGGAATTATAGTGGAAACACAATGGGAAACAGACTGGTTTGATTCTGGTATCTGCATTCTTGGATACTCAGAGTATCATTTAGCTGCTTTGTGGGTAAAAAAAAGCCCCTTTTTATCTTCAGTGCCACAGGACTAGGTAGGAAACAACAAAAACATGACAGACTGAAAGCAGGGAGGCACAACATTGCCCTGGAAAGTCTAATAACTAGTTTTAAAATGACAAGGTAAAACATTCCACTAAAAACATCTGAGAGCAGGGAATAATGATCAAGACGTGGCGGAGGGGAGCTCCCATTTGCTCGTCATATTTTTTAAGTATCTTCCAGTATACAGACTGAATCAGAAAGCCACTTTCCCATGAATTTGTCCTACTAACATGTTCTAACTGCCTGGATGGCTCTTCCACTTTACTGAGCTCGATTTTCCCACTGTTTTCTCAGCTAAACTCTGCTCCATTGTAGTCTTTCTGGTTTCTTTTCCAAGTGGTTTAAATCTAGTGCTGAAGGAGCTAGAAGGGACTTGATTCATACCCATTTCACATTGATAACAGCACTGATTCAATGGACTTAGGCCTGATTTATACAAGTGTAAGTAAGAGAAGCATCAGATCCACAATACATAAATAGAAATACATGCACTGCATCGCCTTGTTATCAGGGAAGTATACTTGCCCCTACATCGTATTCACCGCGACCATTAATTTAACTCCCAGCTCGGGGTGTAGGCACACTAGACTGGATTCTCCACTCCTTTGTGAAGTCCTTTACGTCTGTGCAAAATGTACAAACTGGTGTCATTTTATACCTGCCCTGCACAATCTGCAAGTGACTCCAGAAAGTGGGAGGCTGCATAGAATCAGACCCATTGGTAAGGCAGCATGAGGAAGCTTGTATTGGTGTTATCTGTGCCTCACTGGCTCTGTGGATGAAAGCCTGCAGTCTCCAAGGCTGTGAGTTCAAAACCTCTCATGAGCAATTATTTTCACTCTTAAGAAATTGGTACCACAATGTAAAGTCATAGGAAACACTAGCACAAGGAATGAGGGATTGTCCTTCCGGGGGGGAAAAAAAACAGGAATGAAAGGCCACTATGCTTAGCAGGACATCTTCACCAACAGTCTGAATTTTCCTCTAGCAGAGCAACGGAGAAGGAGCAAAGGTATTGATGCATTCATGTTTTTGAGCCAGTTCCCATAGACTTTTGGATCAAATGCCGGCTGCATCCCGTGGATGTCAAGAGAAAAGGTGTTAATTATTCCAATTAACACAGGGAGGAATCTCAGGAAGGCAGGACAGAAATGATCTACAGATGAGCTAACAACAGCATGATTTTCAGCAGCACTTGTTAAACTGCTCGGATGATTTGCTGTTGACAGAGTTGTCAACGGCAAGTTTATCCCATCAAACAAGTGTTTCAGGAAGCAAAACTATGCAGGCCGTGAATCAGAACAAAGGAGGGCATCCCCAAGGAATATGAACAATCGTTCCCTATGAGGCTTTGGGAGATTTTCCCTAACATTTCTCTGACAGATAACGTTTCTTTTGGGGACAAATTCAAAATTTTGATAGCATTAATTAAGAGTTATACTTACCAATGGAGGGAGGGAGTTTGGGTGCAGGAGGACTCTCAGGGCAGGAGGGGACTTTGTGCAGGGGGTTGGGGCACAGGAGGGGTTTCAGGGAGTTGGATCTGTGCGGCGCTCACCTTGGGCAGCTCCCCACAAGTGATGACATTTCCCTGCTGCTCCTAGGCAGAGGTGTGTCCAGGCAGCTCTGCATGCTGCCTCCGCCCGCAGGTGCTGTGGATCCAGTGCTCGGGGTGGGTCAGGGGCAGCGCAGAGCCCCCGTGGCCGTTCCTCTTCCTAGGAGCAGCAGGGACGTCGCTGCTTGCAGGGAGCCGCCCAAGGTGAGCGCGGCCCGATCCAACACCCTGAAATGCCAGTTTCTAGAGCTTTTCAGCTGGTAAAGTGCTGGATAGCACAACTTTTACTGTATTAATCACAGACAATACCTTCTGTCAGCCATGTTGCCCCAAATATACACATCCCTCCACCACTCAAAACCTCCCCCAGCAACTTATCTAACCAAAGAGCTGGTTGATCTCCCCATTTCCAGGAAATCCTAGAAGCATATTCATGGACTTGATTCTTTTTTCACTTAGGATCAGCTCTTGCTCCCACTGAGGCTTACTGGCTTCCAGGAGAGCAGGCATTTACACCAAATTTTGAAGGAGAGTTAACTCTGTTTACTTCAGTGGAGTTACTCAGATTTGTCTTAGTGAGAGAGCAAAATCAGGCCCCAGGGCTTCATCTGTCAGTTCTCAGAACGATTCAGCAACTTGCTAACTGCACCTGAGACCCATGGGAATAACCAGCAGCACTGCCATTTCTAGGAGAGTTTATTCAAAATGAAATGAGTTTGCTTTTCAAAGTGCTCCTTGGGCACCTTCCCCAGCTCACCTTTTCTCCTCTGGGTCCGCTGGCACCTGGTGGGCCTGTGCTGCCCTTAATGCCCTGAAAATAGATTAACAACATAGTATGATTTGCAGTGCAGGGTAGACACAGAACCTTTAACCCAGCCTTTAACTTAGCACTAGAATAATTTTGCCAGGGCATGGCCTGTAGCTGTCTAGTGACTCAGGATACATCTACACTGCAATCAAAGACCCACAGGCAGGGCCGCAACTGATGTAGCTTGACTTCTGGGGCCCAGGCGACGGGGCTCATAATTGCAGTGTGCACATTTGGGCTTGGCCTGGAGACTCGGCTCCGAGATGCACATGTGGGGTGGGTCTCAGAGCCCGGGCTCCAGCCTGAGCTTGAACGTCTACACTGCCAGTTTTAGTCTCACAGCCCGAGCCATGCAAGCCTGAGTCAATTGACCCAGGCTCTGAGACTCGGAGCAGTGTAGATATCCCCTCAAGGTCTTGGTGACTCAGCCAAGAATAATGCAATATGGTGAAACAAAAAGAAAATCCCTGTTAATCTGAATAAAACCAAAGAGGTAATTTTGTGCAGAAAAAGGCTTTGGTTAAATGTCTTCTGACAGGGGAATGGAGCAGATCATCAATCTGAATTGTCTGGGATCCAGTTTCTGGGACTAAATACCCACCCCCATGGGAATTCAGCCTGCAGCACAGGAGCAATGATAAGGTACATGAGTGTGTTTAACTAACGGAATAAGCCGAGCCCCTACTGCACTGGACTATGAGGCCATCGTATGACTACGCGCCGTATCGGCGCGTTAAAATCGATTGCTCGGGATCGATATATGCGTCTAATCTAGACGGGATATATCGATCCCTGAGCGCGCTTATATCGATTCCGGAACTCCACCAACCCCAACGGAGTTCCGGAATCGACATGGGAGCCGCGGACATCGATCCCGCACGTGAGGACGGATGAGTAAATCGATTTTAGATATTCGACTTCAGCTATGTTCTCACAGTACTGAAATTGAGTATCTAAAATCGATTTTACCCCGTAGTGTAGACCAGCCCTAAAAGAGGAGGGTGGCAGGAACAGGTACAACAGGAAGGGCTCCTTCTGTTCTGTTCTGCTCTGTGGGGAGGGGAACGAGGGGAAGGCTGGAGCAGTGGATCTGTAAGCCATTTCCCTCTGCCCTGCAAACGGAGGGGGCTGCTGCAGCCATGATGAAGCAGCAGCAGCTGCTTCAGCAGTTAGGCTGGTCTTGGGGAAAGGGGGAGGGTTTCCTGATTCCAGTCCTGACTGGCCCACATGCCCAGCCTATGCACGGGGATAAGGATTTGTCCGTCCGCTGGTGGCCCAAACCGAAAGCGGGTGGAGAAGCCCCAGAATGCACCAGTTCTGCAACAGTATCACAGAGAGAAATCTCTCCCTAGGAGAAGCTAATGATCAGCTTCAGCCCTACTATGACATCGCAATTCCTCAATCCAACCAGTGTAGCCAGAAATGTTAACTAGTTCTGTAAATAATTTAATGGGCATAGAGGACACAGTACATTGGGATCCCAGTGAGGTGTCATGTCCGACTCTTCTAACACTACTGGCTAAACAGTAATTAAATAAAAATAAAAAACACCATAGCCCAGGTTAAAAACTGGTTGAGGTAACCGTCTGAGCTCTCAAGGGGGAGCAGAACAGAGCTATGGCCTGGGAACCATACTATTCCATAGAGTGGAAAGAGTACATTCAACCATGGTTAAGTCTGCTGATGACACTGTAACTGGAAGGGAAGCACAAACACAGGCTGACAGAACCAAATTGCTAAGTAATTTGAAGAGTTTAGGTGTAGGGGATGCAGGCAAGTCATTCACCTGCAGACAATATGTCAAGAACACAGATGCCCACGCAGTGGGGGAAAGCTCCCTAGTCTGTCTTCTCTGCTTTCCAGTGTTCAAAATTCTGGCTGCATCATGTCTGCAACACTGAACAGTGCACTGAGACAGAATGCTTTACTAACGAATTAATGCATGTTCAGATCAGATACATTTTCAATTTATGCATTGCATCGCTCTAGAACTTTGAGCCCTGTGCAATCATTAATATAAATATATCCAAAGCTCATTCGATCAAACAGGCTTGACTGCACCAGCCTCCCACTGCACACGGCCACGGTGGCAGGCAGCACAGAGCACCAAGAGGCACGCTACCTTGAAGAGGCAAAATGCTTTATGAAGCTCCTGGACACTTGGAGGTTGGCTTGCCTGCTCTGCAGAGATTTGCACTGGCAGTTTTCAAGGCCCAGCACTGTCACTGACCTGCTGACCTTGGGCATGTCACAGAAACATAGGACTAGGAGGGACCTTGAGAGGTCACCTAGTCCTGTCCCTTCAGCTCTGTGGGACTCTGTTTCATCTCCCATCCTTTATGTGCCTTGTTTATATAAACCATAAGCTCTTTAGGGGGCAGGCACTGCTTCTCGCTATATGTACAGAGTCTAGCGTAAGGTAATCCCAATCTCAGTGGGACCTTGTGAAGGGGTATTCACTCTACATCGCACCTGAAGGGGTTAAGGTAACTTGGAAGGGGTTAATTAACCTAGTAGGCTGCACCTGGGGGAGAATTAGGCTGGATAAAGGAAGATGAAACTCAGCTGAGCTGGTGTAGGCTGGGCTGGTATAAAGCTGGGAAGCTGAGACCAGAAGAGGCTGCAGGGGAAGTAGGCTGCAGTCATTCCCTGGGAGTTGGGAGCTTGAACTGGACCCCATGGGTGGGCCAGAACACTGAGAAAGAGAAGGGAAGTAGGAAGGAGCACAGGGAAATCGCAGTCAGGTCTGGGCATAAACAGACCGTGGCTGCTGGACAGACGGTGCCTGTGCTGGGACCTGGAGTAGTGGGCAGGCCCAGGTTCCCCTTCCTGCCCCTGTGAATGTGGCATAGCCTTAGACTAGAGGACAGCCTGTAAAGGCAGCTGGCCAGTTGGTCTGAAGAGAATTTGCTACCCTGGAAGTGGAAACACATAGAGCGACCTGGCTGCAGGGCCAAGTCACCCAGAGGGAGCATGCTGAGTCCCAGAGAGTGAGAGGGGCCACAGCAAGAGTGAAATGCAGGAAGCGGGTTTCAGACCTGGATGGAGCAAATTCCCAGAGCAGCCAGGAGGAGGTGCTGTGCCAGTGAGTGTATTCTATGATAGACCCACAAATGCTATTTTAGTACAAATATTTAAAGTAATTAGTGCCTATCTAATTAGCAGCAACTGGATGTTCTGTTACCAGTCAATGGAAGGAAAAGGACCCTCTCCAAGGCTACCGTCTTAGTTAACCATGTTTGGAAGCTGGTGATGGAAAAACTTGCTTATTACAACCCAAACCAGAAAATGTAACCATATCTTGAAACATGGTTCCCTCTCTTTGAAAATTGTTACTCCAACAGCCAGGGCACCCCACTCTGATTTGTAAATTATTAAGATGTAGCAGTTTTTCTATCCTACCATGTTTAGTGAATTTCCATATTTGTTGTACATAACTTGCATTGTTACTGAAAGCTCAAAATCAAAACAATTAACGCACAAACAAAAATCTATTGACGTAACAGCCCCGGCGTTACCTCTGGAATGGATCTAGCTGTAAGCAGAGTACTGAACTTTATCGCAACAGGGAAAGAACTCAGAGGAGTACTATTGCATAAGAAAGTACATATCAGCATAGGGCACAGGGAGACTAGACTGCAAGACCAAAAGGACTTGATGGCCAGATTCTCCATTACCTGTCCCCTTGTGTACAGGGTAAGTGTAAACTCCTTCCATCTCATCCAATTGGCACGGTTTCAAATTCCCTTGGCACAGGGAGAAATGACTACACAAGGTGCAAGGCAACGGAAAAAGAAACCTCCTGAGGGTTAATTTTAATAAACACAGATGTAGGAACAAGGGAACCATGCTGCAGCATGGTGAGTACAAAATTAGCCACATAACTTACATTTGAGTTCCACCATCGAGCCTGTCATTAATTCTGCAAGAGCACACATTCCCTTTGGTATCAGCTCTCTTACATCCAGTGCAAATAAGCACAGTATCTCTTCTGAAATCCCATTTTGAAAGGGCACTAAAGATTTGCTGACAGCTTTGACTCAAGTGCTAGGGAAATGCTTCAGATCTGTAAGTATCTCCACATAGCTGCTGAAGCACAAGGTGACTTTAATGATTAGTTTCCTTGGGGGAAGAAGGGTCTGGAGGCTAGACACGGGGAGATAGAGAGGGATAGCTCAGTGGTTTAAACATTGGCCTGCTAAACCCAGGGGTGTAAATTCAATCCTTGAGGGGGCCGCTTAGGGATCTGGGGCAAAATCAGTACTCAGTGAAGGCAGGGGGCTGAACTCAATGACTCTTGGGGGTCCCTTCCAGTTCTATGAGATAGACTGCTTTGTGTGTACTAAGGCTGTAATAGCAGGTCTTGAGGGGTCACATTGCCATCTCCTGGCCTTTGAATGTTCTAATGCTTGAAGTTTGGAAGTCAATAAAATATTTTCCTCCATAACCGCGTAACCATACAAAGTGCATCCTTTAAAAATAATCATATGGTGGTTCTACTTCCCACACTAGGAGCACAGCGCTCCTTGGTTGACAAGAGATTGGTCAGGGTAGAACAAGGCTGCTTGGTGTAGGGCCCAGTCCCACTAGAACTGGGTGCTCAAAAAGATCTTAATGATTTTCTAAGATGCCTGCCTTCTCCTACAGTTACAATACGTCAGCTGTCTGCCGTAAGTCCCATTTCTGCAGCCACCTTCCCATTCACTGTTCATTAATGCCTAGCTTGAAGAATAGTCTCTTGCTCCCAAATATTCACTCCATACCTGTTTCCCCTCTGCACCTGGCTTCCCAGGGAACCCATCAAGACCTCGTTCTCCCTAGGAAAAAAAGAAGAGAGAGAAAAAGATAACTTCTAGTTAAAATTGTTTACATCACTATTTTGCAAGAGACATCTCAGTCTGTATAACCTTCTGTGCTACTCACTCATGGAGCTGAGAACTTGAAAAGTGATCTAAGCCTGTTATTCTGGGAAATACTCTCCTGCAGAATGGGCATGGGAGGGGGCATATATATAACAAGGAGGTGAACTGGGTAGTCGTCAGACAACCTAGTACATACTTTCCATTTCTGATTTCTGTAATTCTTAGATTTTATACCACCTTTTTTTCATAAACTGGAAGAAGCATCACTGCACAGTACTGGGGAATAAGGCTGGTCAGTCAGAACTCCTTTCTCCTGTCTCCCAAGTGCTGTTACTAGGAATTTATCACACAACCCAATCCATTTCTCAACCAAAATTTTGTCTTAGCTGTTTTCTGTTCCAAGTCCTGCAATCCTTATGCAGTAAAAATCCCCACTGAGGGAAGTGGCAGAGATACTTGAGTAAGGACTAATTAAGGTTTTCAGGGCTGAGCCCAGTAATAATACTTTGCATTTGTAATATGGCTCTTCTGATCTGAGGCTCTCAAAAGGATGGCCTTGGGGCAAAGGCAGAAGACAGATTCAGGAGATCTGGGTTCAATTCCTGCCTCTCCCACAGACTTCTCATATGACTTTAGTCTCTATGTGCCTCAGTTTCTCATCTGCAAAATGGGAATAATTGTACTTCCCTCCTCCCACCCTTTGTCTGTCTTATCTGTTTAGACTGTAAGCTCTTTGAGGCTGGGACTGTCTCTTGCTCGGTGTGTCTTCAGCACCTAGCACAACAGGGCCCTGATCTGAGCACCACTGTAATAGAAATACAATTATTAGGATTAATCCTAACAGATTTTGTTCATAAACAAATTCTATCACTAAAGGGAGCTCTTTGTAACTAAATATTATTTAGAGTTTTGTTTATAATAACAAAAAAAGCTTTATGAATCTCAGTTTTGATTTATGCTTCATCATATAAATGTTTGACCAAAGCTATTATCGGTAAACCAGTACTTATAGCATTAGATTTAAAGACCTGATTTAACAGGGAGAGAGAGTGTGTGTGTGTGACTGCTTTAGCATACTGAAAATGGATTTACAAATCAATCAATTGATGGGTAGTTGTTTTTTTTTAAAGAATGTCTATAAATCTTGCATCAGAAATGCTGTTTCATTCTGAGAAGCTGCAGGACTGACATTACATTGCTCTGCACATTATGTACCATAGCAGCCTGAGGGAGGGACTTCCCAACCTTTAGCTATTGTAATTATGAGCTTGCCTCAGTCCAGTTTTACACACACACACACATGCGCGCGCACACACACCCCACCTCTGCCTGAATTAAACTCTTTGTATTCTGCAGTGTAGACAGTTTGAGACATCACAACTTTACAGACTGCTGATCAGCAGAGCACTGCATCCTCCCTAGCATCTTTTTCTGTGTATCTGTCATATCAGTGGACCTCATAAGATGGATTCATTGCCAGAGGAATGAAGGGCACACAAAAAGAGGGCTGAATAATGATATGACGCTAGACCTGGTTGAAAATTTTCCAGCTCGAATTATTTTTGTTTTTGTCATAAAATAGGCTTTCAGCTGAAATGAAAATGCTTACTGTTGGTGAAAGGTTTCATTTTCCAAAATAACAGATTTTTGGGAAAAGGCTGATTTTTCTTTTTTTTTCCTCCTAAATTAAAATCAATCAGAGGACAAAAAGCACTTCTTTTGAATTTTCCACTTCAAAATTGTGGTTTGTTGTGGTAAAGATGGACTGACAATCAAAATGATAAGAGCTGGAGTCCAAGACCTCTGGGAAACCCTTGCTCAGAGGTTTAATTGTTACTTGGAAATGCAGAAGATACCATCTAGCTGGAAGGAGTCCAACACCATTCCGCTGTACAAGAAGCGCGATCGTGAAGATCTAAAGAACTATCATCCAATATGCCTGCTCTCACATGTCTACAAGCTGTTCACCAAAATAATGACAAACCGATTCTCTCAGAGTCCGGACAAGCACCAGCTGAGAGAACAGGCAGGCTTCCAGAGGAATTTCAGCACAAAGGACCATATTTTCCCTATGAACTAGCTATTGGAATGCTCAGAGGAATACAAATTCCCTTTATGTATTGCCTTTGTTGACTATAAAAAAGCATTCAACAGCGTAGAGATCAATGCAGTGTTGAAAGCTCTGCACAGTAGGGCATTGACATAAACTATATCAAACTATCAAATTCTGACTGCATCACAGATATAACTTTATTTGATACTCCCCTTTGCATCCCAGTTAAGAAAGAGGTGAAACAAGGAGACACAGTTTCACTGAAACTCTTCACAGCCTGCCTTGAAATGGTAATGAGGCAGATGAACTGGAAGGGTAGAATCAACGTCAATGAAGAGCAGTGAAACCATCTCAGATTCACGGACGATATTGTGTTTGCCAAAAATACTATCATCCTACAGAAAATGCTGCAAGAACTCATCACAAAAAGCAGCCATGTCAGACTGAAAATTAACCGCTCCAAAATGAAATGTGTGCAGTCTGATACCATGCCAAAAGCCCAAATAACAATCAAGGGAGAACAAAGAGAAGTTGAGCAATATGTCTATTTGAGCCAAGAAATTAACATGCGCCATGATCGGGAAGGTGAACTCTCACAAAGAAAGAAAGCAGGTTGGTGTGCATTCAATTCTATCAAGGATGTCCTCCAAGGAAAAATCAACAAGGCAACACGCGCCAGCCTCTTCAACTCAAAAGTACTGCCAGCAATGTTGTACGGCAGCGAAACATGAGCACTGATGAAGACAGAGGAGCAGCAACTGTCTGTCATGGCAAGGGCGATGGAAAGAAGAATTCGGGAATTTCAATCCGTGACCGAGTCCCCAATGAAGTGATCAGACAGCAGAGTGGAGTGCAAGACGTCTTCGCTGAGAGTATGCATAGTAAAATGTGATAGACAGGGTATACAGCGAGGCTCACTGACAAACGATGGACTGCCGCTGTCACCAAACACTGAAACTCGGTCGACCTTTAAAGAGATGGGAAGAGTTTATCATGAAAAAACATGGCCACACATGGAGAAGGAAGGCCAGGATATGAGAAGAATGGAAGATATGTGATCAGTGCAATCTATACCTGGGCTGAAGGACTGATCAATGAAGATAATCAAAGTTTGTTTCTCTCTACCTTCCATCTTTCAACTCTTGCCAGGTGAAAAATGGTCAAAAAGAGTGAGAAAGTGGGTGAAAGCCCATTTTTCTAATACTTTGTTACTAATTTCCAATTTCTATTACTTGGAGAACAGTAACAAAAATATTGGATTATTACTTTCTGAGAGAAAGTGATATTTCACTTTTAAGGACAAAGTTTTATTTTCCTCCACACTTTTCTATACTTTTTTTTTTCTCAGTTGGGAATAAGCAAAACATCTGGGAAAGTGATGGTGGGTGATGGGACACTTCCCCCAAGAAAAACTACAGTTTCCCAATGGGAAATATTTGAAAGATGAATTTCTAAATCAAAAGTTCCCAACTGAAATATTTTGAAATGTCCCAGTTTTCTGGTCAGCTCTGTATGACAACCATATTATGCTCAATTAAAGGTTCTATCAATCTTGTGTTCCTGTGTATAAACTATCACTACAGGTTTCAAGCTGGAATCAATGTTCCAGGGAAATCTCCTCCAGATTTCTAATCTGTATTTTGGATTACCATTACCTTAGAGAATTCATCCCATATTTTACATGAGCCTGCTGCGTGGTGAGACAGAACTTTGGAAGTTTAGTGATTGCTGTATGCTGGCCCTCCTCAAGTTCAGACATGATCAATATGTCTCAAAGTTATGCACTGCACCATAAAGTCTCAGTACTTTGATTTAAGGTGCTCTCAGTGTATAGTGACATAAGAACCTTGTGGGAGATTTTGCCTTACTCTGAAGCATTGGGATAATGGTTTGATGGACCAATATTCAATACAGAAACCAATGCTCTTTTTTAATGTAACAAATCCCATATTCCTTAGGCTGGGAGAAGCATAAGTGATTTTTATTAATGCTTTAACAATGGTGTTTTAAGAGGCAAACATTTAGATTCAGATTTCTCAGAAGCCATAAGCGGCTGCAGACGGAAAAGCAGACAGGGAGAGATCTTTGGCCTGGCTGTTAACGCCTACTACTTTCCCAGTGGTTCCAAATGGTAGAAATTAAAACAAGGGGTATAAATGTCCTGAGTGCAGTATCCATGCACTGTAAATGCACAATTGTTATAGCAGAGATCTTGGCTCTTATGCATGGGCCAGGAGGGACAGAAAGAAGGTTTAATTGTGCAAATCCCTCAGAATGAAACAAAACCCAATTCACTTGTTTCTCATTTTAATTCCTGTCTAGTTCATCAGTTCCCTGCCCCCTCACAGCTCCATCCCTCCTCCCCACCCGAGTGATGTGGGAATTATCCATGTTCCTAAGGGAGCCAACGCCCCCACAGACCAGACAATACTGTCACAGGAAAAGGTGCTGATGGAATGGCTAGACACAACACATCTCTGGTCTGAACTCCGGGGGCGAAGGCATGAGGATGATTACATGACAATGGGCATTTGCCCAGTTGCAATGGTGAATACAGAACAAATGAAAGGAAATAACGGCACCTTTATGATAAACAACCACATGGATGTTGGGAACAGAGCACTGGCCAATAGGGGAAGAGAGAGAATTGGGAATCAGGCTGGATTGGGGACTAATGACCAGAGTTGGGCCAACAATTGATTTGGGGGGGGTGTTCAGGGGCCATTTGGGGGTGTTTTAAAACCTTTTTTTGTGTAGTTAAATCTAGTTAAATTTCAAAATAAACTATTATTTCAAATGAAAAGTCAACATGTTTAGTTTCATAAATGTCTGAACTGAATGTTTCAACTTCTGGGGAATTTTACCCTCCTTTTTATTTGACAAGTTCAACTGAAATTGCATTTTTAGTGAGTCAACTATCCCCCCCCACTCATTTTGTGTGTGTGTGTGTGTGTGTGTGTGTGTGTGTGTGTGTGTGTGTGTGTGTGTGTGTGTGTGTGTGTGTGTGTGTGTTGTGTGTGTGCAAATGTGTCTTGCTCTACCGATGCTACTCTCTTACTAATTGCCACCTAACCTGGTCTATCATGCAGATTTAGAGCTCAGATCATCTGGTCAAAACTCCCCAGCTAACAGAATAAGTCTTTCGCCCAACTCCCAGAATTTGTATAGTCACCCATTTCCTCTTCTATCTCTGCCACCCCACATCTCTAATGGACGGGGCATACTTCTTAACCTCAGCACTTAGCTCTTGAATCAGCCATGCCTTTAATGGCTTCCGTGCTCATAATTGTTGACTGGTTATGATGGGGCAATATCACTAGCATCATGTTCCACCTTATTTGAATGCTATGCCACTCCAATACAGAGACATCATGGAGCTCTGCGACACAGCTTAGGATGCTTAAATAGGTACTGGGGTCTCATCCCATAGCTAAATCAGCCCACTTAGCCTCCCATCCATAATAATGGGGTATAATTAGTAGTTACCAGCAGGGTAATCCCTGCGCCCCATCTAATCTCTAGCTTCTGCAGACAGCAACTTTATATATTGGAGCAGCCATCAGATATAATATTTACACTAGGCGATGACTTGCAGCCAACCTCTGGATAAAAAAGAGCTCATAAAGCCACCTTAGCAGCCCAACCTCTTGATGTTTCATTGTGTGCACCCTCAGAGGTGCCTGGAGACTGATTTACATTTATTTTTGGTGGAGAGGTAATAAAGACACTACTCGATGAATGCAATGGATTCAAGAAGTGCTTGAAGTTCCTTCAAATCAGTCACCTCTATCACAATTAGACTCAGCTGAGTTCCTGGCACCCTACCTGAACTAGTAGGAAATTCACAATCACTAATAAGGCTGGAGCAAAGCACTTTGAAACTGAGTTGCTACTTTTCTGAACCCTGGATCTGAGACAGCAGCTGTATTCTCACATCACCACACCACACACACACACACACACACACACACACACACACACACACACACACACACACACACACACACACACACACACACACACACACACACACTCCTGACTCCTTACCTGATAGCAAAGCCAGCAACCCCTATAAGCTTGTGTTTGTCGTGATGAGACAAAATAAGGGATATAGAAAGCAGGGTGGTTCAAGGAGCTGGTATCTTTAGGTTATCAGAGTCAGCTCTGGTCAGAAGCATCCCAAGGTCATTATTAGGTGGGTGGTACTCCATGTGAACACATCACAGGAGCACCCGCCTCAGCTGCCACTCCAAGGGACACCTTTGTTGGCATTCTTAGCAGAGAGATCCAGAGCACGAACGGGCTGGGATTCTGTACTCCCGTTTCACCCCCATGAGAGGTCACTCCCGCTCACAGCTGTGTGCCGGGAAGTACAAGGAGGGGCTGTAAACCTCAGCGTCTGGGGTACTTTCCTAGATAGTGGCTCTGACGTGCTTTAGTGATACCTTGTCTCCTCGAGTTCCCTTTTCTCCTCTTTCTCCCTGCAGACCCTAAAAATGAAAAGAAATGGGAAATTACAAATCTTCATCCAACATGATCCACATTCCCCTCCTCAGAGAAGGAGCCAGATTAGTCACTGACCCTCTGGCAGTGAAGGACAACATTCCTGGAAAAATCTGCCGTGTAAACAAGCAAGGATGTCACATCGATGTGGTGCAAGAAACTGTGGGTAAGGAGAATGCAGTAGGTACAGTAGCAGGTATCACTGAGTATTGACAGCTGTTGAATAATCCCAACCCAACAGGGCCAAGCTCAGCCCTGTGAGTGAGTGACATTCCATTCAAGCTAATATGGGCACAGAGTGTAACCCAGAGCTTTCCAATTAACTTGGAAGCAGTAGGGTTTGCTGTGTCACTGATAACTGGGCGACAGCACTTTACATGCATAACATTGCTGACAAACCTATAAGTGATCAAACAAAGGAGGGTGGAGACATTTAACCTTTCCTGTGAATAGCCCCATTGTATTGTAGGTACAGTTTACTTCTTTTGTTGCAACTGAGCAAACAACAGGGTAACCCTGCGGCAAAAAGACAAGCACACTCAGTTGATGGTGACCCATCAAGAATTGCTTGTGTGTGAAATGTTTTACACTCTGGTGAATTCATATTTTAACACTTCACTCATCTCCATGTTACAGTGCATCTGGCTTAGCTGAAAATTAATGAGAACTGCCTGCCCAGGTTTGTTTGGTCCAGAGGACAGGTTAGATGCTGTTATGATTTCAGGCCATACTTGAGTGCAATCAAACACTGGACAAGCCTGTCCAGGTCTGACAGTATATTTGTGATCAAATTGCCCAGCTGGAAAAACCTGCTATTCCCTCTTGGGATAAAGTCATGTGTTTTCATTGCACATTTGACACTCCGTAACAGAATCTCTGATTTCTCTCTTCTTTCCTCCCTTCCCATGCCTTTCCAGGGGTTTAACATGTGCAAACATGCTTGGGAGAAATTCAGGCAGATGTAATGCACTTGAGTTCTCCTTGGGGTTCACTTTCAAAGCTTATCCAGGTCTTCTCATCAGCTTATCAGCAGGGGTATGGAGAGGTACAATTGTCAGGGCTCATCTTTAGCATGCCAGTGTAGAATCACTAAGTCCTGGAGTGTCCCCTCCAAATGCCTTTCATTCATGAGACCCGAGGCACCTCCATATGTACTCTATCTTACCATGGAGTTCTACCAGATGTGAGGTCACAAAAGCCTTCTGAGTCTTAAGAATTACCGGAGCAGAAAGAAACTGACCATCCCACCTCATGTCTAGTGGCCAATGCCAAATGATTTCAAACAATCCACAATCTATCTCAGGCACCGTGATGCACCTAACTGTGTGTGCTGGTAGAGATGTTTCCTCCTGGACTCATGTGGTGCCCTGTAGCACGTGGATTCATATACCTCTTTTAATTTTATCTTAGGTACAGCAGATAATGTTAGTTGAGTTCACAGAGAGAGACAAACTGAAGGAGCAAAAATGAACTCTGCAGTATCCTGTTCTAGAAAGCAAAGTCCTACCCAGCCACTTCTCAAAGCAGAGTGGAAGAGGTTAAAAAAAGATGACTCTACTCTGGTGCATTAGTACCTTGGGGCCCGCTCGGGTATCAGAGCATGATTCTAGCCCTGCTCCGCTCTAACCACACACACCAAATGCCAGCTTGATGATGAAAACGAATGGGGTCATTACTAACAGATTATGAGCAACACTGCATGTACTGCACTGCGGAGCTGTCCTCTTTGTGGAAAAGGGCGGTTCAAGATGCAGGAGCAAAACATTCTCCTGACTTTCTTCAAATTTGCCTGTTGCACTATTAACACTTTGTTGGGATCTGCCCAGGAGCTGCTGCGCCTGTTTGCAGCTCAACAGACAATTTAGGCAGGTACCACTTTACTTTTCAGACAGTCGAGTAGTGATATCGTATTGATCCACAGCCAGGCCTAGGCAAACAACCAGATTCTCTGCTTACTTTCATTGGTTTTCGACCCAGGAGGCCTATAGGCTTCACAGTTATCAGGTAAACATTATACATGACAAAGAAGAAAATTCACAACCTTCTTCGAAAACACAGGCCTCTATCTGGTGAGTTATAAAGGAACAAGTCAACCAGTACAGGGAGCCTTGTAAGGCATTAGCAGGTCTGGCATTCCATTTAAATGTACTGCTGCACGAACAGTCAAGTCAGTACACCCCACAGTTCCCTTAGGTGAGCCTGTACAGTGCCCATGTAATTACTAAGGTGGGTCCAGGAGGCTAGGTTGCAAACTGGATACCTGTTTCAGTTTTCTGGGGCTTGATGTAAATTCCACAAGGTAATCCCATGTCCTACAAGTCCAATATACAGGTCCCTAAAGGGTTCCAAAATAGCTTTCTCAAAACATCATTATGTCATGAGGTCACATCGCATTGTGTTGTGATCCAATTGTGAAGCAATGTACTAATGTTGCATCACAAGACACAACATTATAAAATTGCAGTGTGACTATTGCTACATGGGGGCACACAAGCTAGCTCAAAGCAACCCATCCAAAATGTTAGGTTTCCTAGTAATTCCTAAATACCAGTCTCTGCAGGCCTGAGGCCAATCTTACACACATCTGGCATAAGTCAGAAGTACTTCCCCAGAAGTCACGGAAGTTTCACTGTGGGAACGTAGTTAAGAGTCAGGCATCTCTAGATTGTCATATGGAAGAGTCAGTTGTGCAGAATACATTGAAAATGTGGGGGAAGTTTCCAGATTCAAGGATTGTTTAGCTAATAAAATGTAACCAGAGAATCATGACTTACGGGTGCTCCGACATAGCCTTTAATTCCTGGTGGACCTGGCTGGCCCTCAGATCCCTGGGGAGGAAATAAAACATTGAAAAAGACAATAGGTTAATTCAAAAGAGAAAGCAATAAATAACGTAGTCAGGAATTAAAAAGGCACTTCCTATGAGATGCTGAGCTGGCTTCTCTAGGGATCTGTACTAAATGCCTTGAGTGTTCTTCCACTCCCAGCTATGCACCCACAAAGAAGCTCAAACCTTTCCCTTGGCTCCCAGTGTTCAGACACCAGCACTGGTCTCACACCAAGCTCTTTGTGGTCTTACCACTTGGTTTTCAGACCTGCCACTTAGAGACAAACTGAAATCTGCAGATTTCTGTGTCAGCTGCTGCTAATTGGGCCAATTACATGAAATTGGCACTTCCCCCTCTCTTGGCTGGGTGAGGTGGAGTCATTCTGAAAACAGTATGAATAAGACACACACCCATAAAGGCAGCATGTTTGACAGTAGAAGCCAGTTCTTGGTGATAAGCAAGCCCCAGAATTCAGAGAAACACATACAATGCAAGCAAGTTCCTGGCATCACCTTGTGTTCTTATGTTTGGCTGGAGAGTGACAGATGAGATTCAAACTTGTTATCAGTCTCTCTTTGTGTTTTCCAATACATAGTTCATAAACGAAAGACCAGGTTCTTAGGTGCACTTATGTCAGAGTGGGGGCAAGGGAGCCAGTTATGACTCTGCCCCCCCAGTCTCTTTGGTGCCATCTGCCAGACAGGGCTAACCAATGCAGCAAGCTCTCATGATGTGCCCATAACACACCTGGTTGCAGGTGGGACAGTGCAGGAGGTGATGTTCTTTGCTGGGGGGAATCCACCCACCACATTGACGCAAAACAGACACACACATTAGTGAATGCAGCTCTAAGTGTTTTGAGATTGCACTGCTGGACCAACTGATTTGGTTGCTAGTTCAACTGACATTCGTTTCCCTTATGTTAAGTCCAGTTTTGGACCTTCCTAACTCATAAGCCTTCAGCTTTGAAAAGAACAAGCCTTCATGTTCAGCTTACGCTGATGATTTCCAGCCACTGATATTTCCAGCAAAGTGAAGCTATCAAAATTAGTTAGTTTTAGTTCAGGAAGGTCCCGATCCTACAAGAAGCCTTTCGGAAATGCAGGGTGTGGCCACATAGAGCGATGTGGACGAGGGGGACCTACTTGTTCACTGCTGGTGACCAAGATTCAAATACAAATGACCAGGAACTTGGTGGTGTTGCAGGCCCTGCTTGCCTCACAATGTGAACAATGCAAGTTAAAACATCATTCAGTAGCATGGTTCTGGCAGGGACATTACAAAGCAGGACTCTACTCCCAAAGTACCAGTCACCATTTTGGGGAGTGAGGCTATAGCTCCATTTGCCCAGACGGGGAGTTATATTTTAAAACATCAAAATATTAGCTGAAACCTTGCCCTAGACCACTCACAGAAAGAAGAACTTATTAGCACAGTCATACTGTGGTTGGGAACTGTGCTAGCCAGGGAGACAAACTATAGTACAAACTTGTGACTAGGTTTATAAATAGAGTCAAGCACATTTATGAGGCCTCATGCAGCTGCTAAACTGTGGTGCAGGGGCTCATGCAGACGAGTGTGTGTGTGGCTTCCTCCCTCCATTGAGGGGCCTCAGGCGGACAGTAGGTACCTTCTCTTTGCTTTCTCTCACCCAGTCAATGGGCCTCTTCTCCCTCTTCTGTGGATGTTTCTTCCCATCCCAAAGACACCACAGAATCTGATAGAATCAGAGGCCATGAACTGGAACAGCAGGAGGCATTCCAGGTCAAGGCTAGGGTGGGTTTTGTGGGGGAAGCTTTGACAGCCCCTGCCTGCATTATATCTGGCTTGAGCCAGCAAGATCAGCCCCTCATTCTGACAAGGACTAAATTTACCCACAAAATTGGATGAAGGAGAACATTTGTAACATGGAAGGAGTTGAGCTAGGAGTACAGCAGGAATGTCCTTATGAGACCTCACTGAGCAGTGCAAGCAACTAATCTCATTTACATTTTTTTACGAAAACAAAAAGGTGCTTTTATTAGATTTGTATTGGTAGTCCTAGCTCTTATATCGGAGGGGATTTTGTTCCTGTCATCCTCAGTTATCAGAGGGGGATTAAGTCCTTTGTGGATGAAGAACTATTACCAGAAGATTGTAGTGCCATTAGCGGTGCCCCGGGAAGTTTCACTGTACAGTTACTGAAGTCTGCAACAATTGTTCACTTTGTCCTTAGCAGAAAAAATAAATTCTTAAGATTGACTCTAAGCCAGAGACTGGAAAATCCCTCAGCCAAGTAGTTTAGCAGCTCACTGAGTTTCCTGAAATGCATCTATAGCGCCTGAATGGTTGTCTGTGAGCTTCTCCTACCTAGCTGGGGATAAACGACGACTGATTGAACCTGGGAAGAACTGTGACCCAGTTAGCTTTCCTCGGAGTCTGCAGCAGAACCCGGAGAGCTCAACGTCACCACAAAGGTGCTGCTAAATAAAGATAAGTGATCTGACAAAAAAAAATCATTACAGCAGGAATAGGAGACGCGACCTTTAGAATTATCAATGCCACCTCCTTTATAATCCCAGTTACCAGCTCTACGCTCATATATAAATGTAGTAAGTAGACGGCTTGGTTTTTTTTTAAACCATTAATAATTTCTATTTCAATGCACAGTCAACAAAATTGGGATTCCTTCTTAACACAGCAGAGCCTAAAATCCAGCCAAAGGACGCAACATAAATAAAAGTCCCTATGAAAAGAGATTATTGTTTTATATTTAATCAGGGCAGGTGAGAGAGAGCTGGGTGGCAGAGCTCACTTCTCGGCAGTGAATGCTTGCCATTACTTTGTCAGAATGTATTTAAGCTACACATGGCACATGCCCACGGTAGCCATCACATAAACACCCATGCTTCCCAGCCCATAGCGCTATATGCATTTCCATCTATTGAACATACAGACATATTCATACTGCTTTGTTGTTGTTATTATTCATGTTGCAGTATCACCTAAAGGACCTCCTCAGATCAGGGCCCCATTGCGGCTAAGCACTGTACATAAACAAACACAGAAGTTATTAGATCACAGGCCCTGGTTCTCATGGAGGACTTCAAACAGCCCGATATCTGCTGGGAGAGCAATACAGCAGTGCACAAACAATCCAGGAAGTTTTTGGAAAGTGTAGGGGATAATTTCCTGGTGCAAGTGCTGGAGGAATCCCCAACTCTCTGGGGTGAGGCTTAACAGTCCTTCTTGACCTGATGCTCACAGACAGGGAAGAATTAGTAGGGGAAGCAAAAGTGGATGGGAACCTGGGAGGAAGTGACCATGAGATGGTCGAGTTCAGGATCCTGACACAAAGAAGAAAGGAGAGCAGCAGAATACAGACCCTGGACTTTAGAAAGCGACTTTGACCCTCAGGGAACTGATGGGCAGGTCCCTGGAGAATAACATGAGCGTGGAAGGAGTCAGGAGAGCTGGCTGTATTTTAAAGAATCCTTATTGAGTTGCAGAACAAAACCATCCCGTGGGGTAGAAAAATAGTAAGATATGGCAGCGACCAGCTTGGCTTAACAGTGAAACCTGCTGATCATAAACACAAGAAGAAGCTTACAAGAAGTGGAAGAATGGACAAATGACCACAGAGAGTATAAAATATTGCTCAGGCATGCAGGAGTGAAATCAGGAAGGCCAAATCACACATTTGGGAGTTGCAGCTGCAAGGGATGTTAAGGGTGTCAAGAAGGTTGCTACAGGTATGTTAGGACAAGTAAGTGATCATGGAAAGATGTGGGCCCCTTACTGAATGGGAGGTAACCTAGTGCAGAGGCATGTGCAAAGCAAGGT
Organism: Chelonoidis abingdonii; assembly: GCF_003597395.2. Classification (NCBI taxonomy): domain Eukaryota; kingdom Metazoa; phylum Chordata; order Testudines; family Testudinidae; genus Chelonoidis; species Chelonoidis abingdonii. The sequence goes on from NC_133770.1 coordinate 291,091,817, forward strand.
CTCAATGCTTATTCTTTGCTTCTGTTCTTATCACGAACAAGAATCAGCTCCAGACTACTGCACTGGGCAGCCACAATATTGGAGGAGGAGACTAGCCTCTTGGGAAAGAAGTGTCAGGACATTCAGAAAATTGAACAGCACAAGTCCATGGGGCCGGATGCACTGCATCCGAGGGTGCATAAAGATTGGTAGATGTGATTGCAGCCATTGGCCGATTATCTCGGAAAATTCATGGCGATTCGAGGGTGTCCGGATGCTGAAAAAGGCTAATGTAGTGCTATCTTTATAAAAGGGAGGAGAGGATCCCAGGAAACTACAGGCCAATCAGCCTTACTCGTGTCCCTGAAAAAATCGAGGAGCAGAATCCTCAAGGAATCAGTTTGAAGCATTTAAGAGAGGAAAAATGATGAGGAACAGTCGCATGGACTTCACAGTGCAAGTTCAAGCCTGGACTAACTAATTGCCTTGTATGATGAGATAAACGCTCTTGGAATGAGGGGAAAGAGTTGATGGGTTATTCCTTGATTTAGTCAAATTTGATACGGTGTGCTCCCACAGTATTCTGCTGGCAATAAAAAGTCATGCATGGATGACATGACCATAGGTGATGAAAGCTGGCTAGATCATCAGGCTCAACAGTGTAGTGATCAAATGGTTCCATGTCGATTTGGAACCAGTATCTTAAGTGGACTTGCTCCAAGGGTTGGTTTCTTGGGCTGGTTTTGTTCAATACTCATTTAATGATCTGAGGATGGTGTGACTGCACCTGCAAGCAAGATTGCAGATGGACACTAAACTTGGGAGGAGTGTGAGATATGCTGGAGGGTACGGGTATGGATACAGAGGGACTAGTCAATATTAGGGATTGGGCCAAAAGAAATCTGTGAGGTTCAACAAGGACAACGTAGAGAGATCTGCACTAGAAAACGGAGAATCCATTCACTTCTACGACTGGGAGTGAGCGCGGCTAGGCAGCAGTTCTGCAGAAAAGCATCTAGGCGTTATAGTGGACAAGAAGCTGGATATGAGTCAGTGTGCCCTTGTTGCCAAAAAGGCTAATGGCATTTTGGGCTGTATAGGTAGGAGCATTGCCAGCAGATCGAGGGATGTGATCATTATCCTCTATTTGCCATTGGTGAGGCCTCATCTGGAGTATTGTGGCCAGTTTTGGGCCCCCCACTACAAGAAGGATGTGGAAAAATTGGAAAGAGTCCAGCAGAAAGCAACAAATTGATTAGGGGGCTGGAGCACATGATTTATAAGGCGAGGCTGAGGGAACTGGGATTGTTTAGTCTGCAGAAGAGAAGAATGAAGACGGATTTGATAGCTACTGTCAACTACCTGAAAGGGGGTTCCAGAGAGGAACTCCTTGTTCTGTCATCTGGTGCCACTGTTCTCAGTGGCACCAGATGACAGAACAAGGAGTAATGGTCTCAACTTGCAGTGGGGGAGGTTTAGGTTGGATATTAGGAAAAACTTTTTCATTAGGAAGGCGGTGAAGCACTGGAATGGTATCAGAGGGGTAGCTGTGTTAGTCTGGATCTGTAAAAGCAGCAGAGAATCCAGTGGCACCTTATAGACTAACAGAGGTTTAGGAGCATGAGCTTTCGTGGGTGAATACCTGCTTCATCAGATGCATCACTGGAATGGGTTACCTAGGGAGGTGCTAGAATCTCTTTCCTTAGATTTTTTAAGGTCAGGCTTGACAAAGCCCTGACTGGGATGATTTAGTTGGGGATTGGTCTTGCTTTGAGCAGAGGATTGGACTAGATGACCTACTGAGGTCCCTCCCAACCCTGATATTTTATGATTCTAAGAGACAGTCCCTTCAATCTAAATAAATAAGATGGGGGGAAGAAGCGTGTGAGAGAGAGAGAAAAGGGGTGCTGTCATCCCCATTTTACAGATGGGAAACTGAGGCAAGGAAAGAACACAAGAACGTAAGAATGGCCATACTCAGTCAGACCAATGGTCCATCTAGCCCAGTATCCTGTCTTCCAACAGTAGCCAATGCCAGCGCTTCAGGTGGAATGAACAGAACAGGTAATCATTGAGTGATCCATTCCCTGTCACCCATTCCCAACTTCTGGAAAACAGAGGCTAGGGACACTTCAGAGCATGGTTTTGCATCTCTTCCCATCCTGGCTAATAGCCATTGATGGATCTATCCTGCACTAATTTATCTAGTTCTTTTTTGAACCCTGTTATATTCTTGGCCTTCACAACATCTTCTGGCAAAGAGTTCCACAAGTTGACTGCAAGTTATGTGAAGAAGTACTTCCCTATGTTTGTTTTAAACCTGCTGCCTATTAATTTCATTTGGTGCCCTTAGTTCTTGTGTTAGGAGAAGGAATAAATAGCACTTCCTTATTTACTTTCTCCACACCAGTCATGATTTTATAGACATCTGTCCTATCCACCCCTAGTCATCCAGTTTTCCAAACTGAAAAGTCCCAGTCTTATTAATCTCTCCTCAGATGGAAGCTGTTCCATAGCTCTAATGATTTTTGTTGCCCTTCTCTGCAACTTTTCCAATTGCAAGATATCTTTTCTGAGATGGAGAGACACTTTAAAGATGAAAAGTATCAGAGGGGTAGCCGTGTTAGTCTGGATCTGTAAAAGCAGCAGAGAATCCTGTGGCACCTTATAGACTAACAGACGTTTTGGAGCGTGAGCTTTCGTGGGTGAATACCCACTTCGTCAGACGTCGTAAAAATAAATACCACTTCGTCAGACGCAGTAGTGGAAATTCAGGGGGCAGTATATATATGCTAGCTAACAAGCTAGAGATAACGAGGTTAGTTCAGTCAGGGAGGTGAGGCCTGTTCAGCAGTAGAGGTGTGAAAACCAAGGGAGGAGAAACTGGTTCTGTAACTGCAACCATTCACAGTCTTTGTGAGTCCAGAGCTGAAGTGTCAAATTTGCAAATGAACTGAAGCCAGCAGTTTCTCTTTGAAGTCTGGTCCTGAATTTTTTTTTGCTGCAGAATAGCCACCTTAAGGTCTGCTAAGTGTGGCCAGGGAGGTTGAAGTGCTCTCTTACAGGTTTTTGTATATTGCCACCTGATATCTGATTTGTGTCCATTTATCCTTTCCGTAGTGATTTCCAGTTTGGCCGATGTACATACAGAGGGCATTGCTGGCATAGATGGCGTAATATACATTGGATGAACGTGCAGGTGAATGAACCAGTGATGGTATGGCTGATCTGGTTAGGTCTATGAGGTGCGCGTGATGAATAGTGGGCAGAGTGGCATCGAGGTTTGTTGCATGGATTGGTTCCTGAGCTAGAGTTACAATGGTACGTTGCAGTTGCTGTGAGAAATCGTTTCAGGTTGGCAGGTTGTCTGTGGGCAAGGATTGGCCTGCCACCAAGATCCGTGAAAGTGTGGGATCATTGCCAGGATGGGTTGTAGATCCCTGATGATGCGTTGGAGGGTTTTACTGGGCTGTAAGTGATGGCCAGTGGAGTCCTGTTGGTTTCTTTCTTGGGTTGTCTTCAGTAGGAGGCCTTCGTACACGTCTGCTCTGTTGATCTGTTCCTATTCCTCGTGCGGGAATGTATTTTGAGAATGCTTGGTGGAATTTTGTATGTGTGGTCTCTGTCGAGGGGTTAGAGCAGATGCGGTTGTACCTCAGTGCTTGGCTGTAGACAATGGATGAGTGACTGGCCCAGGATGGAACTGGAAGCAGGAAGGTAGCGTAGCGGTCGTAGGTTTTTGATATAGAGTGGTGTTAATGTAACCATCACTTATTTGCACGTGGTGTCTAGAAAGTGGATCTCCTGTGTAGATGGTCCAGGCTGAGGTTGATGGTGGGTGTGGAAGTTGTTGAAATCGTGGTGGAATTTTTCTAGAGTCCCTTCCCATGGGTCCAATCGATGAAAGATGTCATCAATGTAGCGAGGTAGAGAGGGGCGTGAGTAGACGAGAGCTGAGGAAGCGTTGTTCCAGTCAGCCAAAAAATATTGGCGTATTGTGGGGCATGCGGGGCCCATAGCAGTGCCACTGATCTGGAATATATATGTCATCAAAACTTGAAATAGTTGTGTGAGTATAAAGGCACAGAGCTCAGCAGCCAGTTGTGCTGTGGCATCATCAGGAAACTGTCCGAAACAGTTGTATTCCATCTGTGTGTGGGATGTTTGTGTAGAAGACCTCTACATCCATGGTGAGGATGTGTTTTCCTGGGAGGTGACCAATGCATTGTAGTTTCCTCAGGAAATCAGTGGTGTCACGGAGATAGCTGGGAGTGCTGGTGCATAGGCAAGCAACTACAACCTCAGCCCAGAAAAATCGTCCTATCCGGGGATCTCTCTGCCCTGCCACCCCCACCAACATGAATACGTCTGCTGTCGATCGAACCGTACTTTCGCGCCGTCTGCGACTCAACAGAATACTTCCAGACAAAGGAACAAGATGCACCGATACAACAGGTACCACCCACCAACAGCAACAGCTTCCTAATTTCCTCGTGCGGTATTGTAGTTTTGAGAATGCTTGGTGGAGATTTTTGTAGTGTTGGTCTCTGTCTGGAGGTGGTTAGAGCAGATGCGGTTGTACCTCAGTGCTTTGGTGTAGACAATGGATGCGTGTGATGTGCCCAGGATGGAGCTGGAATCCATGAAGGTAGGCGTAGCGGTCGGTTAGTTTTTTGAAATATTAGAGTGGTGTTAGATGTACCTCACTTATTTTGCACCGTGTGTGTCTAGAAAGTGGATCTCCTGTGTAGATTGCGTCAGGCTAGAGGTTTGATGGTGGGGTGGGAAGTTGTTGTGAAATTCGTGTGGGAATTTTTCTAGAGTTCTCCTTCCATGGGTCCAGAATGATGATAGTGTCATCAATGTAGCGTATGGTTAGAGAGGGGCGTTGAGTGACGAGAGTGAGGAAGCGTTGTTCCAGGTCAGCCATATACAAATTATTGGCAGTTCTTGTGGGGCATGCGGGTCTGGCCCATAGCAGTTGCCACTGATTGAGAATATATTGTCATCAAACTTGAACTAGTGTGTGTGAGTATAAAGGCACAGAGCTTCAGCAGCCGTTGTGCTGTGGCATTCATCAGGGATTACTGTTCCAAACAGCTTTGTATTCCCTCTGTGTGTGGATGTTTGTGTCAGAGAGCCTCCATTCCATCTGGTGGCTCGGATGTGTGTTTCTGGAGGGACCAATGCATTGTAGTTTCCTCAGAAATCAGTGGTGTTCACGGAGATAGCTGGAGTCTGTGTGGAATATGGCATAGAACCTACACGCTCACCCAGGAAAAAAAGTCTGTCTATCGCGGGGACTCTCTTTCTCCCTGCCACCCCCACAACATGATACAGTTCTGTGGCGATCTGGAGCCTACTTTCGCCTGTCTGCGACTCAAGAGACTACTTCCAGGACACACTGAACCACTGACGATATCCAGACCCAACCCACCACCACACAAGAAAAGAACCCACATGGACTCCTCTGAGCCGAATAAGTCGGCCTTATACACCTTGAATGCTTCCCCGACGTCACAGCAAAGTGGAAAAAAACACCGTTGCCTCATAACCAATCGTGCCAACGCAATTGCATCCACAGCCTCAGAAACCCTGACATTATCATCAAGGGTCTGATAAAAGGAGTTGCTGTTGTCATCATAAACGTTCTGATACCAGAGAGGCCCCAGACAAACTCTCCAATACCAAATTCTACAGGCCCTTCCTCAGATCCCACGAGGAATACACTAAGAAATGGACATCTACTCAGGACACTCCCTTACACTATAAACCCAGAACAAATCAGATACCCTTGAGCCGCGACCAGGTGTTTCTATTTACTATACCCAAGATCCACACAATCCGGAAACCTGACGCCCCCATCATCTCGGGCATTGGCACTCTCACTGAGGCTGTCTGGATATGTGGACTCTTCTACTCAGACCTATGCCACCAGCACTCCCAGCTATCTCCGTGACACCACTGATTTCCTGAGGAAACTACAATGCATTGGTCACTCCCAGCAAACACACATCCTAGCACCATGGATGTAGAGGTCTCTCTACACAAACATCCCACACACAGATGGAATACAAGCTGTTCGGACAGTTTCCCTGATGATGCCACAGCACAACTGGCTGCTGAGCTCTGTGCCTTTATACTCACACACAACTATTTCAAGTTTTGATGACATATATATTCCAGATCAGTGGCACTGCTATGGGCACCGCATGCCCACCAATACGCCAATTATTTTATGGCTGACTGGAACAACGCTTCCTCAGCTCTCGTCTACTCACGCCCCTCTCTACCTCGCTACATTGATGACATCGTTCATCGTTGGACCCATGGGAAGGGACTCTAGAAAAATTCCACCACGATTTCAACAACTTCCACCCCACCATCAACCTCAGCCTGGACCAATCTACACAGGAGATCCACTTTCTAGACACCACGGTGCAAATAAGTGATGGTCACATTAACACCACTCTATATCAAAAACCTACGACCGCTACGCTACCTTCATGTTCCAGCTTCCATCCTGGCAATCACACATCCATTGTTACAGCCAAGCACTGAGGTACAACCGCATCTGCTCTAACCCCTCAGACAGAGACCAACACCACAAAATCCACCAAGCATTCTCAAAACTACAATACCGCACGAGGAATAGGAAACAGATCAACAGCAGCAACGTGTACCCAGAAGCCCCTATCGAAGACAACCCAAGAAAGAAACCACGGACTCCACTGGCCATCACTACAGCCCCCAGCTAAAACCCTCCAACGCATCATCAGGGATCTACAACCCATCCTGACAATGATCCCACACTTTCACGTATTCTTGGGTGCAGGCCAATCTGCCCACAGACAACCTGCCAACCTGAAACGTATCTCACCGCAAACTGCACACCGTACCATAGTAACTACTAGCTCAGGAACCAATCCATGCAACAAACCTCGATGCAACTCTGCCACTATTCTACACCAGCACACCATCATAGGACCTAACCAGATCAGCCATACCATCACTGGTTCATTCACCTGCACGTCCACCAAGTATTATACGCCATCATATGCCAGCAATGCCCCTCTGTATGTACATCGGCCAAACTGGACAATCACTACGGAAAAGGATAAATGGACACAAATCAGATATCAGGAATGGCAATAACAAAAACCTGTAGGAGAGCACTTCAACCTCCCTGGCCACACTTAGCAGACCTTAAGTGGCTATCCTGCAGCAAAAAAACTTCAGGACCAGACTTCAAAGAGAACTGCTGAGCTCAGTTCATTTGCAAATTTGACACTATCAGCTCTGGACCACAAAGACTGTGAATGGCTTGCAGTTACAGAACCAGTTTCTCCTCCCTTGGTTTTCACACCTCTACTGCTAGAACAGGCCTCACCCTCCCTGACTGAACTAACCTTATCTCTAGCTTGTTAGTAGCATATATATACCGCCCCTGAAATTTCCACGTACTGCGTCTGACGAAGTGGGTATTCACCCACGAAAGCTCACGCTCCAAAACGTCTGTTAGTCTATAAGGTGCCACAGGATTCTCTGCTGCTTTTAAAGATGAAGTAATTTGTCCACAGTCAGTCAAGAAGGCTGGGGTAGAGCCAGGAACACATGCAAAATCTTCCGAGTCCCAGTTCGCTGCAGCTGTGGATGTCACCCAGGTTGGCATAATCTAATGTCACTAGAGACTAGTGTTACTTCAGGGGGAAAAGCAGAGGGAGATGGTAAACATGCAAAGAGCGAGCGAAGATTTGCCAAACTCATACAAAGTAGTCCTATTCGTTGCAGCGTAACAGTGTGCTGGCGGAAGAATAGGGCAGCAGGAAAACTCCAGGGCCATAACCAGGAATGAACTGAAACCATCCTCTATTAGGTGTTGTTTCCTGCACAGCTCCAGAGTCACTCCAGCGCTGCTGTTCAATTATGTTTCTCCTCTGGTGCCTATTTGGAGTGGGAGTGGTTCTGAGTCCAGCTTCCATGACACTTTCCTGGCCCTCGCTCTGATCCTATGTGGTGACAATGTTCTCCTCCACCCCATGCAGACCAGCTTTGAACGTTTTCTTCTGGGTGAATTTCTGGATACAGCTTTTCACCTTGTATAACATTATCCATGTAAGGGGCTGACTGGGACTCATCCCTCCGCTACTGTATCCCTTTGCCACTGTTGGATTGTTCCCTAGAATATAGTTTCTAGGTCCTTGTCTAGCCTCCTGTTAGATAACTCAGACAATGAGGTTCCTATTACCTCTCTTAAGAGATGGTTCAGACTCAAGCACCTTACCCAGTATATTTGTGAAGTTATCCAGCCGAACTGTTCCCTTTTCCAACTGCATCCTACCACTTCTAGCCATGTCACTTAATTGTCGTTTAGTATTTAAATACAGTGTCCTCAATTATCTCTAGCTTGCTTGCTAGCATATATATACCTGCCCCTGGAAATTTCCACTACATTCATCTGATGAAGTGGGTATTCACCCACGAAAGCTCATGATTCAAAACGTCTGTTAGTCTATAAGGTGCCACAGGATTCTCTGCTGCTTTTAGTGTCCTCAATGTGTCCCTTGTACTACCCTAAATAATTCCTCTCCTGCTCCTACGTGCTATGGTAATACAAATAAATAATAACATTTATGCCTATCAAATACCTGCAGACAGTTTTCATATCTCCTCTCTGTCATCGCTCCATGAAGCTATGCACCTTCTTTTCTAGAAGGGCTTGATCCTGTGAGGTGCCGCGTGATCTCAAGGTTTGCTGAGGGTTCTCAGCAACTCACAGAAATGCTATGCACCCTGCAGGGCCGAGTCCTTAGGGAAAGGAATATGCACAGTTTGGCTAGGCTACATATGCAGAGCAGACTCCAAATGAGGACGATGAGCTCAGCACCAGGAAGAGGAAATGGCACAGACATTACTCAGAAGCCACCATTTATTTTGCTTTTGTACCATTATTGATAATAATTCAAGATGCACAAAAAACATGGTCACAGATTGGAGCCACATAGCTGGCCAGCACGTATAGGTGATAAATTCAATTCACGTCACCTGCCACCAAATCCCCCTGAAGGATGAGTGTACCCAGAGTCATTAGGAAAAAGAGGGCCTAGGTTACAAACTACCATATTAAAATGCTGCTCCCTGTTCTCCCAGTCGAGCCCTACATTCACAGCTGCCATTCATCTTCTGCAGAACGCTCTGTCATGCAACTTCCACAATGAGCCCCTCTGTGCTGCTGCATGTAACCACTGTGCTGCTCCTGCATTCACTGGTTTGCTGCCAAGCATTTCAACCAAGTGATTAATACATGTGTGCTTGTGAGCAGGCCCTGTGGGAACCATGGCAGTTGATAAACATTCACCGGAAGAAGTGACAGGCAATTAGAGAAAGGGCCTGCCCATCTCTCCCTGGCTAACAGGTCTACTGGGCCCTGTACAAATGAACACTGCTAGTTTGCTTCATGGATCCTCTTTTTCTGTGCCAGACGGGACCTGAATCCCTTCCAGTAGACACAGGGCCTGCTCCTGCTCCTACTGAAGTTAGAGGCAAAATTCCTCTTGACCTCAGCGGGAGGAGAACTGGGCTCTGTGAATCCAGTCTGGCCCCTTTCTTAGGCAGATAATAACCTGCTGTGCATATTACACCATTTACGTGCAGTTCATCGTTTTCTATAGTTCAACCTCCTGGCCCCCCTCATCTTTCATATGGAAATGTGACCCACAAAGGCTAACTGCTTCAGCAAGTGCTGCCACTTGGATCGAGATGGTGTGTTGCGCCATGGCACCTGTATTGTTAGCGGACTGCATCTCCGTGTTATAAAGATGAAGCAGCAACCTCTTCCGCTTGATGCACATTATGGACCCAGTTCTGCCTCCAGTTATAAGGGAGGAAGTCAATAGGAGCTGGATCTGCGTCAGTGAGGACAGAACGGGGCCATTAACCCGGCCTGTCAGATCCAGGCTTGTTCCCCATGTAGGGCTTAGGTGAGCGTTACTGAATTCAGACTCCTGAATACATTCTTTGAACCAAATCCAGAGGGGACGTAAATGCTGTTGTAAGTTGTACATTGCCAAGTCACTGCGAATTGGCACAAACTGAGGCAGCCAAAATTAGTGGAGATTTGACAATTTAGGCCTAATGCTCTCTGAGTCACTGCCTCTCCACCTGTTACATGGGGATGATAATACTCACCTCCCTCCCTGGGAGCATGGGTGGATTTACTGATGTTTTAACAATATTTTGTAGGCAATGTGCATTATCCTAAGGCTGGGAGCTTGTTCCCTCATTAGCGAGGGTCCAAAGAAATCACCTCCAAGAAACCAGAGGTGCACATAATGTCAAGACTGGAAATACAAGTGTGGACTTAGAACGAATGAAAAGCTCACCTTAGGGCCTGCTGGACCAGGCAGTCCAAAAGCCCCTGGCGGCCCTGATTCTCCCTGTAACAAAGAGCACATGGGTTAGTTGTGTGGTTTCAAATGCTTGCATTCAATTTTGAAATGTTTAGAGAAGGTACAAAAAAGAGCCACCGCTGAAGGATACACAGTTGTTACTGATGGAAGCTCCACATTGCCTCCGGTGCTTGCACTCCACATGTCATGTGAACATAAAAACATCCGAACATCCATACTGGGTCAGACCAAAGGTCCATCTAGCCCAGTATCCTGTCTTATGACAGTGACCAATGCCAGGTGCCCCAGAGGGAATGAACAGAACAGGTAATGATCAAGTGATCCATCCCCTGTCACCTATTCCCAGCTTATGGAAAAAGGGGTAGCTCCTGAAGTCCATAATGTGCTTTTTCTAAAGAAGAACCATAATGAGACCAGACCAAAGTAAATATACCATTGAAATATCCGGACATTCATTAGCTCTTTGCAGGCAGCTTTCTAAGCAACAAAATGTCATCTTCAGGGCTCATGCCACCTAGGATTTACAATTGGTCAGGCCTCTAAAGGCTACATCACAAATGTGATCTTTAACAGTCGGCCCAGTGCAATGAACCCATCATATCAGGGCAGTGGAAGGTTATGATGTTAGGACACCATGTCGCCATATATCACCCCCAGATCAGTTTCATGTACAATATGATACAGTTGCATTGGTTCGGAAAGGTATTTCGGGATGATCTAATGACCTGCAATATTGGGAGGACCTCTCAAAAATCACTGTGGCTGGCAGAATTGGCTTACCTCCTGACACAGCATGACAGGGATGGGAAGCAAGAGAGCATTCTGCTGTGTACCCCTTCTCTGTTATTAGTTCATGTATGTCTGACCTCCCAAAGGAATCCTTTACCCAAGTTCTCCTAAATTGCAGCTAAACTACCACCAGGGAGCAGGGGCTACATGGCCGATGGGTTCCTGCACCAGGCACAGCAAACAGGGAGGCAGGCAAAGAATACAGATTAGCAAAAGGGAGGTTAAAGAAGAGGTTAAATGGGCAGATGATAGAAGTGGTTGAGGTAGGAGGTAAGAGGCCCAGATGGCAGGGCTAAAATATTAGTGACAAGTTGAGAAAAGTACACCCATAAAGAGTGCTGGAAAATGCTTGGACATTTGTCCCCTTCTGCAACATTCAGGCTAAGGGCATTTTATCCAGCATGCTTGAGTTTCCTCCTGCAAAGCCTGCAGCTCTCCCCAATCCCAGAGCTTTTAACAGCGTATGCATCACCGAGAGATGTTCAGTCCTCTGCTTTTGTGAGTGAGATGCCAACACTGGCTTCCCTGTTGCCCTTATCCACTCAGGGTACGTCTACACTACAGGATTATTTCGATTTTACATAAACCAGTTTTGTAAAACAGATTGTATAAAGTCGAGTGCACGCGGCCACACAAAGCACAATAATTCAGCGGTGTGCATCCATGTACCAAGGCTAGCGTCGATTTCTGGAGCGTTGCACTGTGGGTAGCTATCCCGTAGCTATCCCATAGTTCCCACAGTCTCCCCCGCCCATTGGAATTCTGGGTTGAGATCCCAATGCATGATGGTGCAAAAACAGTGTCGCGGGTGATTCTGGGTAAGTGTCGTCACTCATTCCTTCCTCTGTGAAAGCAATGGCAGACAATCATTTCGCGCCCTTTTTCCCTGGATTGCCCTGGCAGACGCCATAGCATGGCCCATGGAAGCCCATTTTGCCTTTGCACTGTCACCGTGTATGTGTACTGGATGCTGCTGACAGAGGCGGTACTCAATGCTACACAGCAGCATTCATTTGCCTTTGCAAGGTAGCAGAGATGGTTACCATCCCTTATTGCACTGTCTGCCATTGTAATTGCAATGAGATGACGGTTATCAGTCATTCTGTAACCGTCTGCTGCTGTCATGGGTGCTCCTGGCTGGCCTTCGCTGAGGTCGGCGGGGGCGCAAAGACAAAAATGGGAAATGACTCCCCAGATCATTCCTCCTTTATGTTTTATCTAAAATAGAGTCAGTCCTGCCTAGAATATGGGGCAAGGTACTAGAGAACCAGTTGTACCAGAGAACCAGAGGAGCACAGCGCTCAGTGTCAGATCCCACAGGAAATCAATTCCCTGGTGAGTACAGACTCAGTTCCTTTGAGCCTTAACAAGGGAAAAAAATCAATCAGGTCTTTAAAAAAGAAAAGCTTTTAATAAAAGAAATAAAAAGTAAAAATTATCTCTGTAAATCAAGATGGAATATTACAGGGTCTTTCAGCTTATAGACACTAGGGAGAATTCTCGCCCCTAGCATACATACAAATTAAAAATCTTTTCAGCAAAATACACATTAAAAACCTTCCAGCCAAATACACATTTGCAAATAAAGAAAACAATTAAAAAGACTAAACCGCCTTTCTACTTTTGTATGTACTAAATTTGAACAAAAGATTAGAGAGCCTGTAGGTATGTGTGGTCACTCTCAGAACCCAGAGAGAACAACATACAAGGAAAACACACAAAACAAAGTCTTCCCTCCACCGAGATTTTTAAAGTATCTTGTCTCCTGATTGGTCCTCTGGTCAGGTGTTCCAGGTTCACTGTTTGTTAACCCCTTACAGGTAAAAGAGACATTAACCCTCAACTATCTGTTTATGACACCTTGTCTTCCCAACCACGTTTCAGTTGTTTGTCACTTGCCAAATTTTAACCATTCAGCCCAAACTGTTCCATTCCAGGTATCTGCTTCAGGAAAACTTTTTTTTTGGAAAGTTTCAGCCAAAAAGGATCAGTTTTTTCCAAGAATGCAATTACAGAAAAATATCTTGTTTGACCCATCTTAAAAACATTCTCACCCATTTTGCTGAGATGTTCTGGTGCCATTGAAGCAGGGACTTGAGCTTTCATGGGAATGGATGTCACCTTTTGATATTCCTGTAAATAACCCCTTTGGCCGGCTCATATGCCCCAAAACCTCTCATTTTGCACATGCTCAGTAGACATTATTAGAATCTGGCTGCTAATTTCTCCAAAGATTCCATTTGAACAATGGAGAGCTAATTCAAGAGCAGCTATTCTGCAATTGCTATTCTGGGCTATTTCCTTATGCAGTCTCCCTGAGTCTCAACATTCCTTTGCTGTCAGCCAGTGCTAGGAATCTGACTGGTAAAATGTGTACCTCGTCCTTCTACTGGCTAGCCCACATAGGAGATGACAACTTTCTACTGCCAACAGTTACTCTGGAAGCTCAAAAGTCAGAAGTCTGTGCTGTGGATTTAAAAAAGATTGACCTGGCTTTAAACCAGTGGTTCTTAAACTTTTGTACTGAGGACCCCTTTCACATAGCAAGCCTCTGAGTGCGACTCCCCACCTCTTATACATTAAAAACACATTTTAATATAGTTGATGCCATTATAAATGCTGGGGCAAAGCGGAGTTTGGGGTGGAGGGTGACAGCTCATGAACGCCCACGTAATAACCTTGCAACCCCCTGATGGGTCACGATCCCCAGTTTGAGAACCCCTGTTTTAAACTATGTGGGAGACAATGTGGTTGCATGTGATGGACTTTCTGGGGGGTTTTTTGGTTTTGTTTTTTTTGGGTTTTTTTTGTTTTTCTTTTTGCGTGTTTGTTTTTCAGTTTGCTTGTTTAAAAACCTAATAAATCACACATAAAAATACATTAAAAAATATTAAGGTTGCAAAGTCAAGCACTCAGAAGTCACAAGATGCAAGAATTAAGGTTGCCTATGCATATATTACCTGGGAAGGTTACCTTTGCGCATATGTACACACACAGAGATGTACTGATACAAACACACCACACAGTACCACTAAATCAAGAGCCAGATTCTGCCACCCTTACTCATATTTCTAGTCATTTACTCCATGAGTGGAACCACTGACTCCAAAAGATATATTTGTGGATGAAGGTACTAATCAATGTGAGACAGAGAGACAGATCTAACCCTTTATTTATTTAACGGCATACATGGCACTTCTCGGGGTTAATACTAGCTGGCTTCAGCAAAGTATGTATTGCATATACATAAATTAAAGTCATTATTTTCATTATCAGATTTCACGCAAACTGAACCTTCATGGAGAGCCTTAGTTTGGAATTTCTAATGCGGGGAGGGAGGCAGGGGAGGGAGAACAGATCAGATCTGCTCTATTTGAATGATACTCTAATGAGACAGAAATCCAGCAAATAGCAAATTTGATGTTCAAGGCAATCATTTGCCCAGAGAGGTCAATATACCTGGGAAGGAACTGCTGTTTCCTGACACAAAAGCTTACAACATAGGTAAGAAGGCAGTTCCTTATCAGCAAAACTCCCCCCTCCCAGCCCCACAGCCACCACTTTCCTTCTCTTTCCTTTTCAAAGTGGAGGAATCAGGAAACAAAATCCTCTTTCCTCACTATTTGTTTTACATGATGGGGCAACGCTAGCATGGATGAATGGAGGTGTCTTCTTTCCTCTTTGTATCAGTCTGGCAAGACGTAGCCAATCTGCATGCAAGATTTTGGCACCCAGCTCCTCCTCCTCCTCCCAGAAGCACCCAGTACATTGGCTCCTAAGTGGATGAAAGCTTGAGCCATGTCACTGAAAGCATTAGAAGAACAAGATAGAAGGTGGCTCTGGCATACCAAGCAGAAGAGCTTTTTCACCTGGGATCCCCGTGAACCCCAGGATGTCTGCCTAGAGGTGCACGAAGAGCAAACTGCATTAGTGATTTAAGTGCCCTTCCAGTTTGAATGATCATTTAACAGCCCCTCTCATATTCTTATCCTGAGCAAAGTGAAGGAATACCCCCGGTCTCCAGAGGCAGGTCTAACAGTGTGCCTTCAATGGGGAAGCCTCACTCAGCCCTGCCTGGTGCTACAAGGTTACAGCCTGGAGGCTGGTAGATTTCCACTTTCATTGTTAACTCCGGTCAGTTGCTCTTCATCCCTCAGAACAGTGGAAATCACTTGGTCAACTCAAGGGCTGGATCAGCAGCTGCTGGTGCCTTAACAAAAGTACAAGGGTAGATTGCACTGTCTGATTCAAAGCTGTGCTTTGACCAAGTGAGTGTTTCAATCTTTGAGAAAAAAATGGGGAACAGATTGGGCATTAAGCATCAGACTTGGTCTACAGTTAAGTTTAGCTACCACAGCTTGTCATTTAGGACAGTGAGTAAAATAACACCCCTAACCGAACAGCTGTGTCAGCAAAAGCCCTGCTGCAGACTTAGTCATTCCAGCAAAAAAAGTCCTTAGCCAAACATAACTTATTTTGCTTGGAGAACTGATATAAATTATACTCACAGACTTTTCCCCCAACCTTCCCAGTATAAACTGTGCCTCACTCAGAGGGTTTGATGGTACTGTAGAGATACTGGAAAATCCTTTCTAGTGTAGACAAGGCCTTAATGAGTCAATACAATAGTAATTTAATGACCATAATGTTCTGATGTACTTTCCATAACAGAAACACAAAAACGTTACACAGGCTTTTCACTGGGGATAGAAGGATGGATTTTGTTCACTTGTACTCATTTTTTAGGCTGGTGTTCACCCTAGGCAAACAGAGGGAGGGATAGCTCAGTGGTTTGAGCATTGGCCTGCCAAACCCAGGGTTGTGAGTTCAATCCTTAAGGGGCCCACTAAGGAATCTGAGGCAAAATCAGTACTTGGGCCTGCTAGTGAAGGCAGGGGGCTGGACTCAATGACCCTTCCAGGTTCTAGGAGATAGATATATCTCCATTTGTTTTCTTTTTTGAACAGAGTCTACACGCCATTTACATCCCACTGAGGTCCTGAAAACATGACTTAAACGGGGCATGCTGCCTGTACTGGCCCAAAGCAGAGAAATGAATTTCATCCTTAATGAAGAGAGACAGTTGGTTGAATTATCTGTCAATCAAAAAGGAGGCAAGGGAGTTAAATTGGTGGTCCTGCCCCTTAGAGACACACTTTAGAAATACAACACATTTCCTGTTTAGGACTAAATTATGTGTATCATAATACTCACTTGTAGAATTCAAAGGGTTTATTGAAAGTAACAACTTCACCACACACAGGCATGATTCAAACTTCCTACTAAGATCCCCTCTCCCCCAAGTCAGATACAACAAAATACACAAGACATCAACTTAATGTTAAGATCAAAATACAGTACTCTATATTTGTGGAGATGCTGTCTACCCTGACCATTCCAACATTTCATGTGAAGTATATTGAGATCCTGGGGTAGACAGTGCTACAGAAGTAACTTGAATGCAGCTTGTCATATGCGGCTTTGTACTGGGATCATCTAGTTCAAAGGGGGGTTCATCATAAAGTTTATATCAGAATGTATCGGTATGTTGAAACAAACTGATTTAATAAAGGAAGGGAGGTGGCTTGCAGGTGTAGGGAAGGGTCAAGGATGAATTTGAGTTATTTGTTAGTCTCAAATCCTAGACTGCCAATGCGATGAATGCTGAAATAGAAGAATAATCCCTCAGTGACTTTTTTAAGCTAACAAGCCATGTTTATCTGCCTTTATCCCATTCACTTGCAACTCCTCACGGAGCTGCCAAGTTTACAAACATGTCTTCAGCTTGAAAACAGCTGTGGTCTATAATCACATATTTTATTTGAAACTCTGGGTTGTGGCCTATGATAATGGAGATGGGAACTATCTAAACAGTTAAGTAATGGCAAAAATCAGCCCTAAACATGCATTTAGACTGTAATTAGCCCCGTTGCCTTCCAATTCAAACAGTAATTCACTTGACTTTTCCTTCAGTTATTCATTTTATACAGATAGCATGGGGGGAATATTAAACAGTACATATTCTATATCCTGTTTGTTGTCTCTGTCACACAGGCTCCTTTTTTACGTGGAGGTGCCTCTTATTTTAATAAAAATGAAACTGAATTTCTCACCGAGTCACTCCAACATCAGTAGAGGTGCCTCCTACACTGGCATTGGGAGTCCTTCAAAAGGCAGTCAAATGAGACTAGGTGAGTTAGAGGCTTGGAACAATCCTCCTCTGGCACTGTCATGGACTGGGTGAGCTAACAGGTCTTTTCCATGTCTCACTTGTAAGATTCTGTAATTGGCAAGGGCACATTCACCACGAGTGCCACCAGTCCCCAGTCCAGCCCAGTGGTTGAAAGTAACGTTCATCTGTACTATTTCCAAAGTCCTCTTTGCGGTAAGGTAATGGTCACAGTCCAGTAGAGAAGAATCTGCATGACAAAACCACCACTGCTAATTGACACTCTCTGTTAGAGGTCATGAGCTGAACAAGAAAGGGAAATGAATTATTGTCTCCTCCCTACAGATGGTCTCTCCAGCTCAGGACTGAGGCTCGTTAAATGAGAATTGTGGGGAACTGCGCACTGCTGTGGTTCATATTATAAACCGTTTTCCGGCTGACAGCGAGCTGCAGGGCTGCCACCTGCTGCCTTTCTTCAGAACTATAGTCACGTCAGTATTTTTTTCATACATTGTGCATGTTTTTATTAGTATTTTCAAGGCCCAGAGGAAACTTGTTGCAAAGATGGAAGTTCAATCCAAGTCTCCTGAGTCTCAATCTAGTTAGTGCCAAGGCCACATCTTCCTCTCTCCTGGTTCCCTGTCACGCGTTTAATCCATTAGACCAGTGGTTCTCAATCAAAGATACACATACCCCTGAGGGTACACAGAGGTCTTCTGGGGGGTACGTCAACTCATCTAGATATTTGCCTAGTTTTACAACAGGCTACATAAAAAGCACTAGCGAAGTCAGCACAAACTAACATTTCATACAGACAGTGACTTGTTTATACTGTTCTATATACTATACACTGAAATGTAAGTACAATGTTTATATACCAATCAATTTATATATAATTATATGGTAAAAATGAGAGTCAGCAATTTGTCAATAACAGTGTGCTGGGACACTTCTGTATTTTTATGTCTGATTTTGTAAGCAGGTAGTTTTTAAGTGAAGTGAAATGTAGGGGTACGCAAGACAAATCAGACTCCTGAAAGGGGTACAGCTCTCTGGAAAGGTTGAGAGCCACTGCATTAGACCATGTAGCTTTGGAAAGACACGAGCACTTCCCCTTTCTCCTCCTCTAGCTTTTTGTTTTTCAGAGGTAACAACCTGTTAATTTTGGAGTGAATGAGGCTTTAAAAATTTGTTACAAAACAGCCAACCCGTGGAACTATTTCCATGCAACATTTCATCAACATTTTTAGAAACTTCATTAAACTTTGTGAATGTTCTGTGAAGTCAAAGCCAGGTACAGTTAGATGCTTGAGATTTTTGGAGTGGATATTTCACCCAGCTCCACTTTCGAAAGCTGCTGACCAGAGGTAACACAGATGACTGCATTCTTGAAAGCACTGATGCAGAATTGTATTAGCTTAATGAGGGTAAAACCCTATTAATATCTTGGCAGATTTCACATCAAAGCTTGCATTGCCTTATGCTTCTATAGGAGACCAGCAATTCATCTCTGCTAAGAGTTTGTTTTAGATCATTTGCCAAAAACAAAATGAAAAAAAAACCACAACAAAACCAAACAAAAGAACAGCCCACTTCAGTCACTGCACTTCACTCTGATTTAATAAATACAGAAGACATATGGTCTGATTTTCAGGTTTCAATGGGAGCTACAGGTGCTCTCAGACTCATTGGAAAACCAAGCTGTTAATGTACAGGAATTGATAAAAGGCTGGCTAAGAACTCTTACCATTATTGTAATGTTTCATTCATTGCACAGGGAAATTAAACAGAGCTCAATTGTTCCAGAACGTCCAGCCCCACTGGGCACACACACTGCCCCCAGCTGGAGCTCATGAGACACCGAGCCTCAGGGAAACACCAGGGCTTCTGGAGTTCCTGGGGAGAGGAGGTGCTGCATCATTTTCTGGCGGTCCTTTGTGCGCTTCCTTATGAGTACGATGGAAAGATCATGGGCCAGATCCACCTCTGCATCACCAGAGTGGGACAAAACAGCCAACGTGAACCAGTGATTTTGGCCCATGGCCTTTCCAATGACTGTACAGCGGGTAGGGGTAGGCGAATGAGGTAGCTGGTTACAGCTTCCCAATTCTATAGTCAGCTCTGCACTGGACCTGGCCCCAGCAGAGTTTAGAGAAGCCTAGGAGGTGCTTTAAAGTTTGCCAAGCCAGTAACGGTCCCCAACATACTATCCATCTCCCCCACCCTTGACCATTCCCTCTCGCAAGCCCTTACCACCACCTACCATGGGGATTCTGAAAGAGGATGATGGTAGTGGCATAGAAGTCACCTCCGTCAGCTCTATGCTGGATAGTGACTCTTCCACATCTAGGATATCCCCTGCTGTGAAGCCAGTTTCTACCCCTTTGCACAGCAGATGGTGCAAAGAGAGTGCAGTGGGAGAGAATATTTGGGTCTCAGTATTTCCGTGTGCACTGACGGAGCTCATTACAGTATCTGAAACGACTCCATTCAACAGCTCCAAGATCGACTGATCACCGTGTCTAAGAATTTCAAAAGTTAAAGAAAAAACCCCGGCACATTCATATTGTTTGCGGACCTATTTCTGGCTGAATGTACAGAAACCGAGGCCAAAGATCAGCTAGAATTGATGGACTTACAGTCCTCCAAAGCACTCCGCTTTTCCAAATTTTGTTGAGGAAAATTACTAAATTTCTACAAGTGCCAGCCAGAGCTCTGTGAGAGAATGGCTGTTTGTGCAGGCCCCTTTGGAAGCACTTACATTTCTGAAAAGGCCCTCTGCTTTCTATGGTTCTGAACAAACACAACACCACAACAGCAGAGTGGAGTCAAATCTGCATTCCACAGAGCATGTGCCAGGGCACAGAGAGAGCCAGACATGAAGGGGTTTGTTTTTAGAGCGGCAGTGCCAATATTTCCTTTGGTGCAGCTTTCCCTACGGTTCTCAGGGCAGACTGGGCCAAATGAAGTCGGTGGAGTAATGCCAGCAAAGACTATGGCTAATTGTGCCTGTGTTTTGTTAAACCCTGAGTGTACCTACTGTGCCTTGTAAATAGTAATCACTCTGTGTCTTTGTCTCTGATCAAATCCTATTTAAATCGACAGGCTCCTGCCAAGGACCTTGGTGCTGAAAAAAGTTAAGAAAGAGGGTAGAGATGGCATTGTGCTATGTACCACGCTGCCCTTGGTTCAGAAATAACAGAAATGGACACAAGGGGCCAAACTCCAAAGACAGTGTGACTCTATTCTGGATGGGTCACCCTGCCTCTGACAGATCCTGGAGAGGGTGTGTCCTTGTCCTGGGTAACTTGTCAGACCTATAAAGCCTCATCAAACTGAATCACTGCCCTACTGCTTTGTCCTTGCAGATGTACAGTTAACAATATTGTATATTGTAAAAGAACCAAAATAAAAAAATAAATAAATAAAACCCCAAAACAAACCCAGGAACATGTTTTTGTGAATGTTGTGAATGTGAATGTTGTGCCACCAAAAATAGATATTTGGATTCAAGTTTGAAATGTGACAAACAGTGAGCAGTTGTGCGACATAACGTGCTCTTTGTCTCTAGGTAAAAACAATCCTCGCCGCTTTCATCTGCCTTCGCTCAGGATCAAAGCTTCTGTCAGACAAACAGCTTGCCAGGCACTGGATGGTGAGTGTGCACTGAAGCAGAACAAGAACACGGTTGCCTTTAGCATGACATTGATTAATTTGTATCCTCCGGCCTATAAATAGCATGTGGCGATTGTAGCTGTGCAGTTCCAGATGATTTGTCAGGTACCAGGTGGATGTTTTGCCCTGTCAGAGAAATATTAACTTACCCTGCCCAGCTTCCCCGGGGACACCATTCTGGCTTTTTTTTTTTTTTACCCAAAGGTTTTTGTCGTATGCTGCGCCAGGTCCAAAAGGAATATGTCATACAGAGTAGGAAGTGGACACACCTAACAGGTCTCTCTGAATTTAGGCCCTGATTCTGCACTTTCATCCACATGGGTTGAAGCCGTGTCCACACAGAGTCCCAGTGATTTGCCACAATACAGCCCTGTGACCTGGTGCACTTAAGGCTGCCCAGGGTAGACTCTTGCCATAAGATTGTGAACTATTCACGGTAGACCCAGTCTCTAAAGTACTATATGCTCCTCTGGAGCTGTAAAAACAGTTGACCATAATAATGTGCACTCCTCCACTGAACAGATAAAAAATGTTTCTGATCAAGGCAATGGCTTCCTAGCAGAGTCTTTTTGTGTCCCATTCTTGGTTTGTTACCCAGAAGCATCAGACAGGCGACTTGGAAGCTTTTTGCTGATGTAAGAGAGCCCAGAAGGTGCTGGCATTTGAAGTTACAGCATCTCAGGTTAGTGTGGCCGGGGCAGAGTGATCTAGCTGCCTATCTGCCCTAAATGTCAGAGTTGCTATTTTTAACCTCTAAAGGGGAAGGTCAGCCTGGCAGCAAGCTTGGATAAGGGGTTTGTCATATGGAGAAGGAAGGACCTGACTGCCTAACTTTATCAATCAACTGGAGTAAACGACACTGCCTCTGCTCTTCTTCCGATCTTATGAATGGGTAAGGAGAGGAGAAACTTGGCCACAAGAACAGGTTTCAAAGCTCTTAGTCAGGGGAAAGATGGCAGATCGCATGTGATGGGGTGATGCCTTTGACTGACTACAGATCTGCTGGGGGTGACAAAGATCTGTTTTGTGTAGCACCTCTGAAGGCTGTAATTGACTAGAATAACAGGCTCGTTTTATATTCTACATGCACATTAGCTGGTTAGGAAGGCTCTTTTCACCTGTTCTTGACAAGCAGCTAATCCATACCTGTCAGTCGTAATACTGTGTTAAAGAGTGTTCTGCATCCTGGCCTGGTTATCAGTGACTGAATCACAGGACTCTCTTTTACAGAACTCTCACCAGAAGAGGAATGGAGAGATGAAAAAGCTTTCTGACACTATTCGTTTTCACACTCGGAGCTGAATCTGGCAAGGAAATGCAAGAAAGAAAGAAAGAAAGAAAGAAAGGTAGTGGAGAGTTTACAGCTTTGTCATTGCCAGCAGATGTCACTGTGTACCAGCCATGGGCCTGGCAGTGAGAGACCAGGACCGAAAATGTAAGTTAATGTTCACTTAGATTGTGTAAAGGGGAAAAAAATCTGTACAAGCCCTGGAATTTTTTCAGTGTTGAGAACTAAGCTGTCAGGATGCAAAATTATTATTATGTGATCTGGCTTCAAGTTGTTTGTTACAATCTGCAGCTGTTATTCTGGGTCACAAAACCCACTGATTTTATCTAAAACCCTTTAATTATTGTTTAAGGGGAAAGAAGCCAACCCAACCGCAGCTCCTCAGTTATTCAGCTAGCCATGCAGAAAGCACTCTAAGTCGAGGAAAGAGGGTTTAAAAAAATACTAGAATCATAGAATGAAACTGCCCTGACCAGACAAAGGAATGGAGAGTACATGTGGAAACCACAAACACTTAACCATTATGTACCCGCTGTTATCTGAGACCCAGAAGAAAATTACAAATATTAAATAACCAAAAGCCACGTGATAGCCCTGGGAGGTAGGTAAGCTGTTATTACACAGGTGGTAAATGAAGGACCTAGAGGGTATGTCTACACAACTATAAAAATCCTGCAGCTGGCCTGGCTCAGCTGATTTGGGCTCACAGGGCTTGGTCTTCAGGGCTGAAAATTGCTTGTAGACATTCAGGCTCGGGTTGACACCCAAGCTCTGGGACCCTGCAAGGGTGGAGGGTCCCAGAGCTCTGGTTCCAGCCTGAGCCCAAACATCCACATAGCAATTTTTAGCCCCACAGCCCAAGTCAGTTGACCCAAGCCAGTTGTTGTCATGCTGCAGATCTTTTAGCCCCATGTGGACATACCCAGTGAGGTTAAATGCTGGGTGACCTTACAGTCAGCGTTTAAGTCCAGAAGGTACCAGCAGATCATCTAGTCTGACCTCCTGCATGTCACAGGCCATTAACACCACCCAGCACCTGCAGACTAAATCCAACAACCATAGACAAGTCAAGTCAGTAACAGAGCTAGGAACTGAACCCAGCAGTCTTGATTTCTAGTTGCCCTATTCTAACCAGTTTATTTATGAACTAAAAAGCAGCACATCCCTATCTCACCCCACCCTGGTCATGAAAACCACCAGCTGCAACATCCTCAGAACTTTGCTGATTTCTGCTGTGAACCAGGTTCTAAGGAGCTCAGCTTCCCTCAGCCATTCATTGCCAGTGAAGAATGCTGATCGATGGCATTTTCAAACTGATGAACAAGTGTCTCCAAATGTTCATGCGTTTCCCCCCACAATTTGGTGCCCAAATGTAGTGAGGAGGTTACGAGGAAGCCATCCATCCACTGACTCATTCCACCAAGGCCATCTATATATTAAAAGGGATTTTTATTAATTATTGTTACTATTATTTGTGTTATGGTAGCAGCTAGAGGGCCCAAGTGAGACTGGGGCTCCATTGTACAAGGCATCTTCCAAACACATAGTGAGACACAGTCACTACCTCAAATACGCACAAAATGCAGGAGAAAGGAACTATTAATACTCCCACAAAGGTACGGAGGTGCCTAAACCCCAGACTTAAGTCCCATCTTTAGGTACCACTGCATTCACAAAAGCTCTGCTCAGCTGCCGGCTAACCTTGTAGGTGCCTATGCGCATTGGAGGTTAAGTTTTTACAGTAAGTGTTAGAGTTCCCTAGACACATCTGTTTCTGACTCCGGGCATGCTAACTGCAGCCCCACCCCAGGCATGTGGACACCTATCTCCCACTGTGATCAAGAAACTGGGGAAAGATAGGTGTGTTGCTTGTTGGGGCCTGATATGATAGGCAGCATCTAAGCATGCCTACCTTGATTGGGTCCCATTCAAAATCTGGCCAGAGAAGGAGGTTGTTCTGACCACAGTATGACTTTTAGCACAGTGACTAGTGCACTTAACTAGGATGTGGGAGCCCCAGGTTCAATTCCCCACTCTGCCTGATGGGGAGAATGGCTTTGAAGAGGGGTCTTGCACCTCTCAGAGCAGTGCTGTAACCGATGAGCTATGGGGAATTCTGACCTAGGGCTCTCAGTCTTGCCTGTTGAAGCTGTTCCACTGTGGCTGAATAATTAAAGTCATTGAGACACAGAGAACGACTATGTAGCCTGGTGGTATGGGCACCCATCTGGTAGACCGAGGGTCCAGGTCCCCCTGCTCCAATAATCCTTTAATTATTTATACACAGTGGAACAGCTTCAATACCATTACACCGTTATACTCTGTAATGAAACACACTTCCAGTGCCTTTGCATGAGTGAACGCTTCTGCTCAGTTTTCTCCTCCTACAGCATTCTCTCCTTTGGACAATGAGGGTAGCAACTATGGCCCAGCCATTTCCTTACCTAGCCAGGGCCAGTTCCAGCTTTTCTGACATCCCAAATGGCCAAAAGAAAAAGAAAAAAAAAGACAAGTGGCAGCACTTCGGCGGCAGCTCAACCATGCCGCTACTTCTGT
Source organism: Chelonoidis abingdonii (assembly GCF_003597395.2). Taxonomy (NCBI): domain Eukaryota; kingdom Metazoa; phylum Chordata; order Testudines; family Testudinidae; genus Chelonoidis; species Chelonoidis abingdonii. The sequence goes on from NC_133770.1 coordinate 291,116,682, forward strand.
GGCAGTTCGACAGTGGGTCCTTCTTTTCTTCCTCTTCGGCAGCAATTCAGTGGCAGCTCAAAGAGGAAGAGAGGGAATGAGGTACCCACCACCGAATTTCCGCCAAAGACCCGGACGGGCAGCCCCGATTCCGGACAGAGTGCAGTCCCTTTGAATTGGCCGCCCCAAGCACCTGCTTGCTAAGCTGGTGCCTGGAGCTGGCTTTGTGTCTAGCTTAGGGTGTTTTACTTTATCTGGATACTGGATTGTGTCCTATGAGGGGGTCAACCATGTAATGGTCCCTGTGGGAGTTAGCGGATCCACAGGCCTGGTGCAGACCCACCGTGTGCTTGCTTCTCTGTGCTATCATGCAGGAGACCTGGGTGCAGTTTCTCTACTCTCCCATGGATGGGAATGCTGTTGAAGTTCATTGAGGGCTGCATGCTGCAAGAGGCTGAGCACCCTAAGATTTCATTGCCCTTAGTTTGAATTAAGGGTGGCTCGGCACATCTCAGGAAATGCTTAGCACTTTGCAAGGCAGGGCACTTCACTCCTCAAAGCCTTTTGAAATAAAAGAATCCAAAGAGCAGTCTGCCTTGTGATGTGCATGGTTGTCCCCTAGGAATGCAGACACGGCTGCAGACCTCACAGGGTACAGTATCTACTGTTTCAGATCTGACTTCCCTAGACTTTGATCAGGAGCATCTGTAACCCTGTCTTGCTTAAATCACTCTAGATAATGCTCTACAGTCATTGCCCCATCTTTCTATTCACCTATGTTGATTCTCCCTGGGCTGGTGGGGGCTTGATGATCTGTGTGGCAGGCTTTGCTGTCACCTCAGACAGCACTGAGTGGGGCAGATTATGTCCAGTGCAGATGGGAGCTTTTCAGACAACCAATGGGGCAAATCACAGACAGCACAAAGTACTACTCATGGTTATTATGCCTTAGGATATTAATCCAGGCACAATCTGCACTCCCACAATAGATAAGATTTCATTTAGGTGGTGACCACAAAGTTGGCATGAGCATGTGCTAACAGATTGTATGCAAATGCAATCGTGTATGTGTAAAGCATGTAATTAGGTATGCAACCAAGTCCATACACATGGACAAGTGTAACATCCACTTTAATATATGGAGATACACCTATCTCATGGAGCTGGAAGGGTCACTGAGTCCAGCCCCCTGCCTTCATTAGCAGGACCAAGTACTGATTTAGCAGGCCAATGCGCAAACCACTGACCTATCCCTCCCCCTCCCCCTCGCTAGTGACCAGAGATTGTACCCAGGACTTTATGAATGTCTATAGTTTGAACTAAAGGACTAACTCCCATAGCTGGCAGCTGAAGCAGACTCATCTGTGCAGATCAGACACAGAGTGGGAAGTGTGACACATACTGAAAAGTGGATTATACAAGCACACCTGTTTGCACAAGCATTTAACTGCTTGCATGTACAAGTTCAAATTTTGTGATTACAGTGCAATATTTGGGGCACAAGGCCTGGGCACTGTGCCTGTCACTCTCCTGGTTTGTGCGTACCTACTTCAGCACCCGACAATACAACACACAAGTCATTCCAGTAATATCTAGGCACAACAGGGCAAGTTAAGGATGCCGTTTCAGCTTTCGTTATGAATTCTCTCATTTTCTAAATCAAACAAATTCTTATTCCTAAACTTTCCAGTAAGGAGTGGAGGATTTCAGCCAGGGTTGTTTGTTGGTTTGCCATCAATAATGTGCTCGGTGCTGTACTATATCAAAATATAAAGATGATCCATGCCCTGATCAATGTCAGTAGAGTTACACTGGCATAAAGCTGGTATAGCAGAATGGAGAAGCAAACCAGTGCCTCACCTTTCATTCTAGATCAGGAACTGACTTCTGATGAATGCTTAAGACCATTCTGAATCACCCAGCACACACAATAATGAGGATCTACGAAGGCAATACAATCTTACCATCTACTTTGTCTCAAAACACGGTAACTTCTCTTTCATCGGCACTGGAGACATGAGCCCTGTCCTTAAAGAGATCACAATGCAAAACAGAACAAGGAGGCCCTGCTTTTGGCTTTTGAAGTCAATCTCTTTTCTCCATTTACTTGCCCCTAGCAGATTTAACAGCCCACAATCCCAGAAACGCAGACATAAGACTGGCACTACTGGGTCAGACCAAAGGTCCATCTAGCTCAGTATCCTGTCTTCCGACAGTGGCCAATGCCGGGGGCCCCAGAGGGAATGAACAGAACAGGTAATGATCAAGTGATCCATCCCCTGTTGCTCACTTCCAGCTTCTGGCAAACAGACGCTAGGAACACCATTCCTACCCATCCTGGCTAATAGCCATTGATGGACCTATCTTCCATTAATTTATCTAGTTCTGTTTTGAACCCTGATATGGTCTTGGCCTTCACAACATCCTCTGGCAAGGAGTTCCACATGTGGACTGTGCATTGTGTGAAGAAATACTTCTTTTTATTTGTTTTAAACTTGCTGCCTATTAATTTTATTTGGTGACCCCTAGTTCTTGTGTTATGAGAAGTAGTAAACAACACTTCCTTATTTACTTTCTCTACACCAGTCATGATTTTATAGACCTCAATCATATCACCCTTTAGCTGTCTCTTTTGCAAGGTGAAAAGTCCCAGTTTTATTAATAGCTCCCCATACAGAAGCCATTCCATATCCCTAATCATTTTTGTCGCCCTTTTCTGAACTTTTTTCAGTTCCAATATATCTTTTTTGAGATGGGGTGACCACATCTGCACACAGTATTCAAGATGTGGGTGTACCATGGATTTATATAGCGGCAACATGATATTTTCTTTCCTATTATCTATCCCTTTCTTAATTATTCCTGCATTCTGTTCACTTTTTTGACTGCTGCTGCACATTGAGTGGATGTTTTCAGAGAACTATCCACAATGACTCCAAAATCTCTTTCTTGAGTGGTAACAGGGAAATATAAAGCCGCCATGGTCGAAGTGAAGGGAAAGAGAGAGATGTTTTATTCCACCATTTTGCGGGCAAAACGAAAACATACCAGGAGGTGTGTGAGTCCTCTGATGCCAAGTATACCAGTTCAGTGAACCTTTTCAGAGAAACATACACGTGCTCTCTTCCTCTTCTGCTGGGAGTACAAAGTAGGTCTAGCACAGTTAGGCATCTGACACTTCCACTGCCAAATGTACCAGTTACTTCAATCACACCAGGACCCCTTCTTCTGACATATGCACACCCTGTTCCACTACTGCTAGATGTATCAGCCACACTCAACAGAGCCACACCTTCTGTGCTGCTGATCTCAAAAGATGTGCTGGGCAGGTATCAGCCCTTCTGCTACTTAATCAGTGGGCATGCTCAATAATAGCACATTCTCCTCCTGCTGTCAAACATGCCAGCCATGCTCAGCAGAGACCCACCCTCCACCAAGAATTGTGCCAAAACATGCCTAGACCATGCTCATGTTCTTTATAGACAAATATACAAGACACAGCTCCTTTGTTACTAAATGTAGGCCCACTGAATGCCTCTGCTGGCAAATGTATCAAACAACCAGATGTAACTAGTCATAAATTCATGGATCTTTATGATGTTGGTGGGCAGCCATCAAGGATGCCCCTTGGCTACCTAATCAGAGAAGTTCAGCCCAGATGTTGTATCCGGTTTTCAATCAAAACCTGCATGCTCACCATATTCCTCAGCAGGGTGACAAAGGCAGGAGGTGGCACCTCCTACCATTCAGACTCTTCTTGACCAGATCAGACCTTATTTCTACTACAGCACCAACATATTAAATATAATGCTTTTAATGGGGGCTGAGTGACCCTTGTCACATGAAAAACACTGGCTGATTTCTAAAAGCTGCATTGTAAATCTAGAACGTCAATTGTAGGCCAAATTCTGCCTGTCATTGGAAAAGGTCGCACATATATTAATGCAGAAATTTGCCCTTTATTCTTCCCATGTCTATGGGCTGCCTTAGTAACATTTCTTCTAATAAGGAACCTTCATTTGCAATGTAAGAAGGTCAAATGGAGCATTTTGCATGTATATGATCAATAGATTACAATCAGACAAAGTAGAGATAGAAAGGTTCAAATGGTCATAGACTCCATCTCTACCTGCCAGTGCAGGATTCTTCCCTACAGGACATTTACTAATGGATCGTCTAATATAGTTTTAAATAGTTGTCCACTGTTTCCTTTGAGAGTTCGGCAGACAATTACATCTCATGGTCAGGATACTTTATGTCTTCCTTCTTCATTTCATCCCATTATCCCCCGGTACCACCCTAATTAATTATTTCCATTCCTCCACTAACGATCAAATATTTATAGAGTTTCTCCATATCCCCCCAGAATTACCACTTAGCCAGGCTAGGCACATTTGTCTCTTTTAATCTTTCCACATCCAGCGATCCCTTCAGCCCTCAATCTTTTTACCTTGCTCTTCTCTACGTTTTCCAGGTTGTCAGCCTCATTCCAGTGCCCAGAACTGAGTGTGATATTCTCGGTGTGATTGTAACACAGGGATACAGTGGGACTATTATCTCTCTTCTCCATAAGGTCATGTTTTGCCTATGCAGCCTAAATTTGCATTGACTGTTTTTGCTGCCTAATAGCCTAGAAACCCATGTCTAGTTGCCAAGCACTATCCCCACCATGCTTCATTTGCCATTACTGATTTCCACTGAATATATTTTCCCAGATAGACAAAACATTTTTCCAAGTGAACCTCATTTCGTTACTTTGCATCCATATTTTTTATTTTTCTAGACCTTATTTCTGCGTCCTTACTAATATTTCTAACAACAGAAACATGCTGTTTTCCCCCTCTTTCAGATCATTAATGAAAATATTCAATAAGATGAGACCATGCGTGAGTCCCTTCAGTGCTCGGATACCTCTGTAAAAATCAATACACTGCCACTTATCCGTACCGTTTGCTCACGTTTCTTGAGCCAGTTTTTGATCCATTAGACGGAGCCTGATTCTCCATCGCATTGCTCCTTGTGTAGTCCTTCCCCCTTGTCCAAGTGAGTGTTATCATTCTGATATGATTGCATTTTACACACACTTTGCACAGCTGGAATTGAGACTACCCCAGGGTCAAAGCAGTGACAAATCTTAACATTTCTGATGAAGTGTGTGCAAGAAAGTATATTGCTTCCTTTACTAAAATCCAACCAGCGCAGATCTTCTGAATTCTCTTTGCTCATAATGGTCTCCCTCCTGCAGGTCTTACTCTGGAAGTTTCCATGGGTCCCAAAATTAGAATTTGAGTTAAACAAAGTAGTGGAATGAGCTATGATCTAACCGTGTTGTATAATTAACAATATCACCATACCTGTTCTCCCTTCTCTCCTCTGCCATATGGTCCTCTGCCCTAAATTATACTACATTGCAACTTTTATTCAAGGATCTCAAAGCACTCTATAAATATTATTTGTCATAACACCAATGCAGATTTTATTCGTAATTATTTATACAGGGGCATATGTGCATGGCTCTTTACATGAAGAAAAGCAGAAGACAGAGATACTGCTCTGGGACTGTTTATAATCCAAGGTCATGGTCCTGCAATTGTCCTACAGAGGTGCAAAGGTCTGTCCCTGTCGGTCCAACTGCAGGATCAGGAGCGAAGTTCAGACAAAATATAAGGTGAGATGGAGATAAATCCTGGTGGGAGAGGAACACGGGATGTGCAACAACAAAATCACGTGGGTGCTTAGGAAATTGCCTACATTTCTTCAGGGTTACACGTTATTTAATTAAAGATGAACTTATTATATAGATCAATATTATTACACCTATAAAACAGGGCAGCACAAATAGATCAAGCGATTTCCCTAGTTCAGACAACAAATAGCAGCTTAAAAGAACCTAGACTCTCTGAACCCCAGCATCCCCATTCTCACCAGACCACACTTACTCCTGATTCAACATATGATGTTAGTTAATATTTGTGACATTAAGCTTCCAAAAACAGACATACCCTCAGCTTTCATTAGTCTCAATCGCTGTTAAAAACTCAGCCTTTTTTTCTCCATTAAATAATGAACCAGAGGGTGTCATTTTTTATCAGGAGCACCTGATTGAAATGAGATCCCAATGTCACCTTAATGTCACCTGTAAACAGCAAAGATCGACTCTTTCCTTTGTGTGTTAATGCACCACAGGGTCCCTCCTGGATGTGCTACGCAGTCATTGTATCCAATTCGCACATTTTAACTAAAAGGCCAACGACAGGCCAACTAGCCCTCGGCTTGAGTGACAAAGCATTGAAACACACAGAAAATGGCATCAGCTGACTGACACTAGAAGGGTTTAGACTTGAAATTAGACGAAGGTTTCTAACCATTAGAGGAGTGAAGTTCTGGAACAGCCTTCCGAGGGAAGTAGTGGGGGCAAAAGACTTATCTGGCTTTAAGACTAAGCTTGATAAGTATATGGAGGGGATGATATGATGGGATAGTTTAATTT
>NC_133770.1:291123905-291287177 GCF_003597395.2 Chelonoidis abingdonii
GACACTGTCTTTTAAAGCCTTGAGTCTGAAGTCTGTAGCGTAAGGTGGGGGCAGGGCTCCTGTGTAAACGTCTGTCCAGATCCGGACTAGAGTTCACATCTGGGGTTTAACGAACCTCCCAAGCTCACTAAAACAGCTTGATAGTTTCCTCTGCATGCCGACAGATAAAGAATAGGCTCTTACACCGGGATCGCCCAAATACTCCTGGGACGCCCATCTGTGGACTCCCCAACTTCTTTGGAAGACCCCCAACACCAGACCACCTGGTCTCCCTATCTCATTCCCCACTTCCCCCTTCCTGGTGAGCCCCGGGCGATGCAGTAACTTACCTCCTTGAAGGCAAAAACAAAGAGGGAAATCACCCTCCCTGAGCGCGATGCATTAATCTAGTAAAGCTAATATAAGAGAGAGCGCGAGAGCGCGCGCGCGCGCGCGGCGACTAGAGAACCCAAAAACGCTCAGCCAGGTTAAAAAAAAGAACTTATATAAAAAAAAAGAAAAACAGAAGATCATCTTGCATAAGAACTCAATAAGCTCTTGCTTATAAGAAAAATATGAATAAACATCTGATTTAAAAGATAGCCCCGTTTAAACCAGTCCGGACAAAAACATAACATGTAAAATGCAACACAAAGCATATAACAGCATTTTAAGCTTGTTCTTTGCAGCTCACAGATGTTTAGAGAAAAACTTGAAATAAATGAGAGTTAGAAGAAAGCATTGCTTTACCCACCGAGGAACAACAAAGACCCTCGGTATATCAAATTGCCTGGCCCACTGAGCCCCTGACTTTTAAACAATCCAGTTCTCTGATTGGTCCTCTGGTCAGGTGTTTGGTTCCCTTTGTTCACCCTTTACAGGCAAAAGAAAATTAACCCTTACCTTACCTATCTACTTATGACAGCTTCCTTCTCTTCCAGCCAAGCGGGAGGAGCTCCCTGGAGAAGGACAGTATATAGACGGGGTCTTCTCCCTTAGAACAGGGGAAACACTGGCGAGAGAAGGATGCCAGAGCCTGAAGGCAAAACTCCAGGGAAAAACACCTATGCTATGGCAGGGGAAGAGCTCTTTGTAGACAGCAGAAGAGCCAGAGATATGTGGGAACCTTTGGATTGCAGTGATGGACTTTATAGTGGGACCGTTTGCGGTCATTAAAACAGCCCCAAGTGGAGAGTGGTAGGACATGTCTGTAAAGGTATGTCTACACCGCCATTAAACACCCACGGCTAGCCTGTGTCAGCTGAACTCGCGCTCTAGGGCTGTAAAACTGCAGTGTAGATCTTCAGTGTCAGGCTGGAGCCGGAGCTCTGGGATGTTCCCCATGTCAGGTTCCAGAGCTCGAGTTCCAACCCAAATATCTACACAGCAATTTCACTGTTCTGCAGCCTGAGCCCTGCAAGCCCGAGTCAGCTGACCCAGGCCAGCCATGGGTGTCTAACTGCAGTGTAGACATAACCTAAAAAGCCATGAAGACAAAGAATAGAAGGAGTCTGCTGAAAATAGAGCTCTGGCCATGAGGGACCGCTCAATAAGCAGAAGTCCTTTCACAGTAGCATAAGCCTCATGCAATCAGTAGGAGAACAACCCTGTTGCCATCTCTCATATTCCACTACAAAATCAATCAGCCTCTGACAGCTCTGACTTACCGAGTCTCCTTTTTCTCCTTTTAAACCAGGAAGTCCTTGGCTGCCACTTTCTCCCTGGAGGAGAGGAAAGGGATGTGAGCACCACAAGACTGTAAAGCACATTGCTCTTCTGAAAGGCACACGGCCACTGCTGATTGTGCCACCCAACTGATTCAACTCAAGAGTTGTCCCATGTTAATGTTTGTATATTCAATATTTCAAATATGTCTTTGTTATTTAAGTGTATCAAAGATTTGCCTCCCAATACTGAAGCCCAGATTTCCCAAGGTATCATAAGCCTAACTCCCAAATCTGGACCTTAGCGTCCAGAAATCTGGGTGCCTAGCATGAACCCTTCTAAGCTTAATTACCAGCTTAGCTTTGATCTTGCTGCCACCATCCAAAAATTCCAGGGTTTTGGCCCCTTCTGCGTCTCCCAAAACCTTCCCTGGAGGGACCCCAAGACCCAGAAGCCCTGAGTCTTACCGCAAAGGGAAATAACCCACTTCCCTTCCCCCACTCTCTCCCACCAGATTTCCTCTCTGGGCTAACCTGGGAGTACTGATGCAATCTCTTTACATCACAATACCAAGAAGCATGTCTCCTCTATTCCACAAGAGACAAACCCAAATACAAGGAAACAGAAAAGATTCTTCTCTCTCCTCCCACTCCCACAAATTCCCTGGTGCTGCAGAGTTTCACCCTCCGTAGATCTAACACAAAGAGAATTCCCTCCCTTCGTTCCTTAGCCTACCCAGAGGGAAAAAACTCAAACAAGTCTTAAAAAGAAAACTTTATATAAAAAGAAAGAAAAAAGACATAAGATTATAATCTCTGCATCAAATGACTATAGAGGCTATTGCTTATAAGAAAATATGAATAAACAGTCTTATTCAAAAAGATATCCAATTTGAAACATATCCAGCAAGCTACACACATGTAAATACAACCAAAACAACATAAAAGCCTATATTGTTTTTCTACCTGTACTTACAATTTGGAAACAGAAGATTAGAAGATAGAAGAACCTTTTCTTCATAGCTGAGAGACAGACAAAAGATTCAGACCCCCAAAATTCCCTCTCTGACTTTGAAAAATCCAGTTTCCTGATTGGTCCTCTGGTCAGGTGTTTGGTTCCCTTTGTTAACCCTTTACAGGTAAAAGAAACATTAACCTTTAGCTATCTATTTATGACACAAGGCCCCAGCTTAACAGCTAGCAACAGGGAAGGTGCTCCTGCAATCAGAAAGTCCACTCATGCATCACTTGGTTTCCAGTACATGGGAAGCTTGGGTGATTTATACGCAGTCACGGATTTAAAAATACGCATAGAATCCTCGAAGGGACAATGTCAAGGCAAAGAGATGTCTTCTTTGGGCACCCTCAGAAGGCCTTACCTTTACAATTCCTTTTCAATGGTGAGGATTCCCAGCCTTTGAAATGTGGGCTGCATTAGATCCCAAGCATGAGCACCCCTGGGGAAAAATTGGTGGGTGCTCTGCACCCACAGGCAGCACCCCGCCCCAGCTCACCTCCACCTCCACTCTGCCTCCTTCCCTGAGTGTGCCACTTCTGCCCCTAGCTTCCTGCCGTGAAACAGCTGTTTTGCGGCAGCATGTGCTGGGAGGGAGGGGGAAGGAGGGGAAACACGGTGCACTCGGGGAAGACGCAGGGTGGGGCGGGGATTTGGGGAAGGAGTCCAATAGGGGCAGGGAGGGGGTGGAGTTGGGGCAGGGACTTTGGGGAAAGGGGTTGGAATGGGGGCTGAGCAGGGGTGGAGTCAAGGCGGGGGGGACATGAGCACCCACCAGCATCAGGAAAAGTTGTCACCAATGATCCTGAGAGCTCTATCCCTTAATTGTTAAAATGGTCCCAAAAAGGAAAAAAATAATGAAAAATTTCAAAAATGTCAGTCTTCTCTGTTCTGCAGGTTTCAAAACAGAACCATTTTTCATTTATTCCAAATTTGTCATGAACATTTTTGTTTCAGAATTTTTTTGTTGTTTTTTCCCATGTTGTGGGGTTTTCTTCCCTGGCCCCCCTTTTTCTATTTTGAAAAAGGCAGCAAGAACGGGAAAGGGGGAAATGAGAAAGAGGGAGAAAAGAAAAGCGATACACTGAAAAATGTGGGGTTTTTTTCATTTTCCAATTTCATCCATAACAACTAGAAAAATTAAAAAAAATTTGTGAAAAATTCAAATTTTTGTTTTGTCTTTGTTCAAAAAGTTCCTACTAGCTCTGGAGCTGAATTCTGTGTAATTTAGGGGTAAGAACAAAGATGGGTTTGAATGATCTTTCCACTCCCTAATCCCACTCACGGACATGGGCCAGTTCAGCCCCTAGCACAACTCAGAGCAACCTCAAGGCTCCACATGCTGGAAGCTCTTACATCAGTCAGGGGTCGATGGACTCCTACATCCTACTCCAGGCTACAGGGTGACCAGACGTCCCATTTTTAAGCCCAAGACCTCCAGCTCAGGGGGCTGGCCAAGAGGATCCAAGCCCTGCATGTGCCAAAGCCCCGCACAGCACTGGCACAGTGGGGAAGCCTTTCTGCTCCTCAGCTAAACTTTGGATTGGGGGTGGGAAGCGATTTCCAGCCTGTTCGTGCCTCAAACCTGCAGGCTCCCAGCAGCCCCTGCGGCAGGGGCTTAGCACCCACTTCACCCCATACCAACCCCTTAGCTGCCTTTCCACACTGTACAGGCAGGAAGGGACAAGCTGTTTCCAGCCTGGTGTGGCGGGGAGGGAGGGAGGGAAGAGATGAGCTCTGCAAAGACACAGGCCAGATCATCCCTTCCTCCCTCCTCCTCTTCTGCAACTGGAAGCAGCTCCCTTCCCTTCTATTCCCTCCTGCACAGAGCTAAAAGGCTGCTGCTGGCCACATTCTGGTGTGACCCCTGGCAGAAATCTGGGGAATGGGGAGATGTGACCCCACGTGTCCCCCCACGTTGCCTCGAGAAGTTGCGGTGCCAGATACCAGGAGAGGTGTCTCCATTCTGGAGGCCCAGCAACGTATGGAGGGCAGAGAACAGCGGGCAGGGAGGGTCAGGTCAGTTGGTCGGTCACCCTCCCCATGTGAGAGAGGTGTACGGAGTGTGTGTGTGTGTCACTTCTCCGTGTGTGGGGAGGGGGGAGGGGTGAATAAAAACAATCCAACTATGCAGTATTTCTTTTTAATGGGGCTCAGTCAACTTGATGTGAATTTGAATGTTTGTACTGCGTAGATCTGATTGGTTGCCATGGAACTAGCTTGAATACGAGTAATTTTACCAGTTGTCCCATATTCAGCATAGGGAAATATGGTCCCCCTAACTGGGAAGGAACAGCATAGAGCCAGCTACAGTAGCTCATGCAGCAGCCCAAGATTTCCTCATTCAAGATAAAAAGGGATTTAAACGTGATTTCTGATAAGGTGCTGAATTCGATTTGCCCTTGTGGACTTGTAACTAAGAAATGTTCATCTCCATCTCTTGTCAGGACACATACTTTCTCTGATGAAGACAACCCAGAGAGATGTGCTGAAGTCTAATTCTTTAATTAGACTAGTAAGAAGGTGCAAATTTGTAACAGGAAGGGTAATTAACCCTTGGAACAATTTACATGGGTTGTGGTGGATTCTCCATCACTGGCAAATTTTAAATCAAGATGGGATCTTTGTTTTTTCTAAAAGATCTGCTCTAGTTCAAACAGGAATTAATTCAGGGAAGTTTATGGCCTGTGTTATACAGGAGGTCAGGCTAGATGATCACAGTGTTCCTTGCTGGTCTTAGAAGCCTATGAAAATAGGTGAGAAAAGCATGATGCATCCAAGAATATTTAAATAAAGATGGTGTTAACAGTTGTATTCTGCAGCACATTAACAACCAAACTCAGTCTCCCCTGTACACACACTGATTCTTCCAAGTCTATTTCTGCGTTTTTCTCTATTTTTTTTGTTGCTATATCTCCTTCCAAAACAAAGCATGCTGTCTCACAGTATATTACCCTCTCTTTGACAACATAATGGGCTGAGGCACAGACAATCACCTCTAAAGGAGCTTTTCCTTTCTCTAATCTCTGTGAGTTCCCATGTTTGCCCTGGGTTATGGGACTTAAACTGAAGAAAAACAGAAGGTTATCAGCTTCCTCCCCTGTTTCTGATTTTTGCTCAGTTGCATGGAACATTCACAGAAGTCAGACAATGTCACAATAAGAGCATCCTCCAAGCTTTTCTGCCCTGACTTTTCCCCTTAGAGGAAATCAACGTACTCTTGTGGAATCACTCTCAGCATCAATGACTAAGGGCCCTGGGATCCATGTGCATAACAGCTGATGACTTCCATGAGGTTGGAGTGTGTCTATCTGAGGGGAAAAACTAGCTCCTACAATCATTTAGGGCTAAATTGTACCCTTACTGACTGCCCTGAGCCAAGGATGGTGTGTAGTAACACTGCCCCTGGAGCAGAGCAAAGAATGAATTGTGACTTGGTCACAATCCCTTCCCTGCTTCCCCCTTGCTCTGGGGAGGGAGTAAGTTACTTCACCCTTTTGTCAGGTATACATGCTTCCCTGCATGTGCTTGCACAACTGCTCTTGCTGTTGGGAGGAGGGTAGAGTGGGCAGAGCTTGGACTCCCCCAGGGTCAGGGCTGGCTCCAGGCATCAGTGCAGCAAGCAGGTACCTAGGGCAGCCAACGGAAAAGGGCAACACATCCGGCTCTTCAGTGGCAATTCGGCAGCAGGTCCCTCAGTCCCTCTTGGAAGGAAGGACCTGCTGCCAAATTGTCACTGAAGAATGAACTGGTGGCAGTAGAGTGCTGCCGACCGCGGCTTTTATTTTTTCTCTTTTGGTGTTCTGTCCCATTTAGTGGCACCAAGACCACTTAGAGAGAGAATTAAATGAGTCTGCTCTACAGCCTTAGCTAAGAGCAAGTTGGCTTTTAGCTCATGCGGTAGAGGCTCATGCTTTAAACTCCAGAGGGTGCAGGTTCAATCTTGCCCGTCAATGACCAGGGTCTGTCAGCATTACACATGTACAGGCTGGTGCAGAGGTGATACTCTTCTCTGGGCTGCGTAAGGACTGACAATCTAGCCTAGATATTAAGTGGACCACAAATGCCATAAAGGGCTTCACATCCATTTAGTAATTAATCTTCACAGCATCCCTGTGAGGCAGGCACAAAAAATTAGCTCTATTTAGTGGTTAGGTAAGCTGAGGGTAAGGGAGGTTAAATGACCTCCCCTCTCCCACACAGGAATTCATCAGCAGAGTTTGGATTCAAATTCAAGAGTCCCCAACCCCTGGGTCGCTGCACAGCTCATTAGATCACTGTTACACAAACCTTATAGGTCCTTGGATGCACCTGGGTTATGGAACATCAAAGCCAGGTGATTACTAGCCATAGGTCTGTGAATAAGGCTTGCGATTCAATCCTCCATCTACAGAACTGTGTTCACACCATTTTACTGAGAATGAAGTGGGCTAGTCACTAGTGTTTCTGGAGTCTGTTACCGGGCTGTGCCGGTGGGTGAGACAACACACATTTTCTTTCTTTGTTTTATCATTGCCACCCTTTTGTGTTCTTCTCGCAGTCATTTCTCATGGTTCTGTCATTCTGAAGAATAGCCCATCGTCACTTAAACTGTCACAGATTAAAATAGGAACAGGGCTATTTATAGTCCAATGGAAACAACAGGCCAAATTCTCAGCCATTTTAAACAGCTGTAGCTTAAAGTCAACAGGCCTGTCTCCATTTGCCCCAGAAGAAAATATACATCCAAAGCATTTCTTTCCGCATCCCAGAAACGTTTAACTATTGAGATCACAGTGAGCCTCTCTAAAATAACAGGCTTTGGGATTTTTAACCTCCCAAGTCGTACAGCATAAGTGAGCTGCCTCTCATACTTCATGAGAGGTAAGCATCATCCAGCTAAGTAGGATTTAGAATCATCAGGGAAAAGAATGATTGGTTTACTCTGTGCATTCTAAGAAGAAACTTGTCTAGAAATATAGCCCATACTTAACTTCACCCCATGACTCAAATGCTCTTGGTGGGATACTGGATTACAGGGCTCCATCCTCCTACCCCAGTCTCAGTAAAGTTCTGGTGGATGACTAACAGTAATGATGTGGCCTTTTAGCTTGGGGACAGTGCAGAATTACTAGAGAATTGCCATCAAAGTTGTGATGTAGGCCAATGTAGAAACAGCCAATGTAGAAACAAGAACGTAGCCAATGTAGAAACAAAAATGTGGCATAGTAGTGCTTCTAGAAGATACATAAAGCCACTTTAGTGAAACTTAGGGGTGAGCATAGTCAAGACACGCACACTAACTACTGGGTTCCCCATAGTCCACCTTGGACACATCCAACCCATCTCTTGTCTGCTGCTAGTTTATTGGACTTTGTTCCTTAAACTTCTCCCATCATACAGAATAACCCAGCACCTCATACGGTATTTTTAAATAGACAACATGGAAAACATACTACTGACCTTTTGACCTCTAGGACCTTCAGGGCCAGCTGGGCCCCTCTCACCCTAAAGAGAGAACAAAGAGACTATTTGGAGGCTGCTCTTCTCACTACATGCCAGCAAATAGGGGCCCACCAGAGACAGTAGAAAAAGCCCCACAATGGAAGAGTCCATTTCAGTGGACAATGGACGGGACGCTACATGACCTCAAGGTTGGAGCAACGACACACAAAAAGAAAAAAGTCAGCGATGAAAATATTGCAGCAGTGCTAACACTTTAAAGGTCCCACTCACTGCTGACTTAAACAGGCTCAACTCCACTAAATGCAAGGGGATTGTTTCTGCATGGCTCCCATTTACCCTACCAGCCTATTCCTGTTATGTCTTACAAAATCTGTACTTAAAAGGGGTGGTAAAAATTGCTGCTTCATTTTCCAGGTTGAACTCCAGAAGCCACAATCAGGATCAAGATCCAGTGAACTGAGTGCTGACAAAACCCCTAAGACACAGTCCTTTTCCCCAACAAGCCTACAGTCGAGGAGTTTGTGATCCTGACTGGCACTACAGGTCCTCTTCTAGATCCTATTCCCAAAACCAAAGGGGCTGGCCAGGGAGAAGAAACAAAGGCTCCCAAAAGAGAACACAGAGTCACTCACACACTCACCTTTTCTCCAGCAGGACAGGAACAGTTGAGGGTGTTTGGAGGGCCCACTTGTTCGCTGCTGACAGTGGGTCTTATTTCAGCAGGTGGTGCTTCAGTAATGACCGTCACCTGGCACTAAAAGCAAACTGCTCATGTCATTATCAGGTCTTCCCTTTTAGAAACCTCATTTGCTTTTGATCCACTTTATGGAAGCCAAATTGGTATTTACTGATGCATGTTGCTAACTATGTCGAATTCCAGAGACTTGGGGATCAGAAGAATCAAGTGTTTGCTTGGATTTGGGGTTTTTAAAACTACTGGTGAAAGGTATCAGTCTGGACCCTGTAAACCTGTTTATCCTAACAATAGCTACAGCAGCGACCGAGGCACTGCACACTTCTTCCACACTGTGCTGGTGTTTTTTGCAATGCAGATCTCTGTCCATTGGCAAGTGGACTGAGACTATTAACTAGCAATGTTGATGTCTTAGCTCTTCCCATACTGCAGCAACAGGAAACACACTAACTACTTTTACATAGAATTTTTATTCTTCAATCAGCAGTTGAACCCTTCAGATTTTTCTCTTTCCTCTGATAGTTTGACAGGGGAAAGAGACATGGAAAAGTTTAATTCTTTATACTTTTCTCTTTTTCAGTAAACTCATCACTGTCGTGTTACCAATTCTATTGGTTTGATTCACTACCTTTATAACATCAGACTCACATGGCTGCAACCCCTTTTTTGGATAATCAATCTAAACTAAGAGTGTCTGTGTATATATATAAAAACAAAACAACATCTTACTGGTCCAGAGGGAATATCACAGCAGGTTTCCAGCTCGGCATGTCGGGAATCACAGTAAATTACCATCCGCTGAAGATCAAACTAGAAAACAAAGACAGACAATAGGGCCGTGTTTCAGCGACTGTGAATTATTAATGCCAACTTGTGCCTAGTGTTTCGATACAAAGAGTGCAGACAATACAGACAAAGGCCAGATCACGATGGTTCTGGGGGTTCCATAGCTGACACGCATCCTTCTCTGTCAATACTGCAGCATTCTGTGAAAGGCACCTATGCTAATGGGTTCTGATTCTCTGTGTTCATTAAAGATCCTGTGGTGCTTTTTACAAGAATAAGGATGTATATTAACCTCTGCGTCCTGGCCAAATTCCTATCTGGACAGTTACATTCTGCCTTCCTAAATTCCCCCTGCAATTTCAATTGGATAGGATGGTGTTCATTGTGTTCAACTCACACAGTCATTTCCCCCCGTGGGTAAAATGCTACTAAATCATTTTGCATGCACACAACATTCACTTTGCCCAGGCCCCTTATAACTTCAATGGAGTTACCGCTGATTTACATGCATGCAAGAAGAGAATCAGGCCCAGTATAAGTATCTTGATCTTCTCGCTAAGACCAAGCATGGTACAAATTTAATGCCGGATGTATTCTCTGCACGGTGAGGACCATATTCTGATGTTGCAGGAGAGGACTCAGTGATTTAATGAGTCTTTCCTGCCTCTAACTACTAAGCCTCATGTAGGGCTAGGTTGGGACAGCACAGAGATGTTCAGATGTTGTTTGGTATTATGAACATTTGGTGATTATGTTTGCGGGTGATCGGTACCTATGATTGAGGACATGGGTTTAACAATAGCAAGCTCAGACTGGCCGGAAGGATGAAATGGAGCCCCCGTTTTGTATCCCTGTACTGCACACTTCAGTATTCTCAGGTTAGAAGATGGAAACCCTTGTATCTGATGAGATGTCAGCCATTCTCAGACAGTTAATCAAACGCAAAGATTCAGAAAATGCAATGAATAAAGAGAGGGTCCAGTGAGAGTGTGACACCAGAAAACCCCATCACCCTTGCACAGATGGACATCATTCCCCTGGGAATGAATCCACAGACTCAGTACTTACGTCTATGGGAACGCTGTCATACAGGCGTTTGCCAATCACAGTCTTTCCCTGAATGTCAATATTTTCTCTGTCTTCAATAGGCAACGTCTGCACTAGTTTGCAGTCAATGTAGAGGGACACGCTCTTGGACTGAATGCTGAGGGCGATCTTATGCCAGTTGCGGTCAAACAAATCGCTTACTCGGGCATTTCGAAAGACCACTCGTACTGCGTCTTTGGTCAGCCCAATGGAACTGTACTCCACAGCTTTGTTCTCTCCATCCAGGCGGATAGAGACCTGAGAATCAAGAGGAAGAACACTGCCAATACAAACACAACTTCATTCTCCGTACACTCATCCTTTCACATAAACTGTACCCCAAGTGCTTTACAGAGTCAAAGTTATTAATAGCAGGGGGGACGGGAAAGAGATATAAGCAGGGTGTGGGGGACATGCCTGAAGATGGAGTAGGAAATGAGACTGAGAAAAGACAAGACATATTAAAGAGGATAGATGATGTCCTAAATTACCAACATTATGACTGAAATGACCAAGCTGTGACAAAGAAGGAAGGGGCACTGAGTGACTGGACTCAAATTCAATCAAGTTTTCAAATGAGAGAGAAAGAGCCCAGTTTAATCTGTAACAGGTAAACTCCTATCACCTCTAGTATTGTGGAATTCACACTCCACCCACTAACTGTCTCTCTTTCTCTTTCCAAGGCCATTGCTATGAGCATATTGTTTCTCATAATTCCTCCATCGGACTGCTCAAGTACTGTACATAGTAAGCCATGGATGTAGGAGCAAGCAGATAAAGGGTAACATTTTCTAAAGCACCAAAGTCTCATCTTCAAAAGTGATTAAGGCGTTTAGGAGCCTAAGTCGTGTTCACTTTCACTGAGACTTAAGGCTTCTAAGTGTCAAAGTCATGTTGAAAATGGGACTTAGGCACTTTTGAAATTTTTACCCATTGCTTTTTGCTTTCCCAACTTCTGGGGGTCAATTTTTCAGCTATGAACAACAGGAAATGACTGATTGTCTGGGTCTGGTATATAGGATTTGGAATGAAGGGAGTATGGTTTCACAGTAAGTTACATTTCCTTTTATCAAAAATCAGTTGGTAACTTATCAAGATAGTGCTATTAACCTTTCTTCACTGGCTAACTTTAGACTCTAGCTAGCCAGCTAGCTAGGTTCTTATACTACACCCATCCCCTGTGCTGCCTGAGTGTCTTGAATATCTCTCTACATCCTTTGGAAGTTCAAATCCAAAGGAATAATAATATGAAGCACTGCTAAATCAATCAGCACTGGCAGCCCACTCAGGAATCACAAGTAACTCTGTAAAAACAAACTAAAATGTACACATTAGGCAAAACAACCCACCCCCCAAACAAAAAAAACAACATGGTGTGATGTTAAAAAACCTATATGGCAACAGATGATAGATTGCACCTCATGATGAACTGGGGCTATGTACGTACAACATATGAATTCCATTTTTTTACTGTGAAGTTGCATTATGAACAACTGCAGTATCATGCGTGTCTACATGTATGTGGATCCACCAAAGTCTTGTAGCTGGTACACGCCAGACAGGGACAAAGGGAAAGACTTAGGTTAATAACAGTACTTTAACTATACAAAGGTTATGCTAAAAAGCAGTTCAAAAAGCTTTGGAAAACTATTCTAGCTTATGCCTCTGAATGAAGGGGGGAGGCAGGGGGAGAGGTAGGAACAGTGGAAATTTACCAGGAATAGAACAAAAGAGAAAAGGTCACCAGGAGGGGTTTAAATAAAGAAACACACAGAAATAGGGGGAACCAGAGAGGAAGCATCAGGCAGGAGACAGCAAGGTCACAGAAGATGGGTAAGGGACTCCATGGGGGATTGACCACCCATCATGTAACAGTATACATAAGGCAGGGCACAACAATGGGTGGCCCCAAAGAACTCCCAAGTGAAGGGTGAAAGATCTAAAAGTGACCTATATTGTGTTTATTGTTTTGTGTGATTCACACTCTTCTGTTCTCTGTATGACTAGGTATAAAAGAACAAACGCATTCGACTCCGTGCAAAGTGTCAAAGTGTGTGTGAACTGCTTCCCAAAGGTGTGCCTCTGAAAGAGTTCAACTGTAACTGGAAGTGTCACGCTTCTGAGATGGAGCTGTGGGCAGGGTGTATTTAAGTAACTGGGTATTTTGGGAGTTTTGGGGGGCCTAGAGAAGGTAAGCTGAAGAGCCCCATTTCCAAGAAGGGGTAACAGACTATTTGGTGCCCAGAAAATGTGCCACAAAGTCCAAGCAAGGAATCAATGCTGGAGCCTGCTGAGGCTCCAAATGCTTGAAATCCCTGGGGATTCGGAGCAGCAGAGACTTGGATTCCCTCTCACGGCCATCTTAATGAGTGGCCAGGAGGGGGTGCTCGCTAGGTTCCGTGACTGCACAGCTATAGCATTTTCTATCTTAAGTTCTGCAAGTGCTTTACAAACATTAATAAATTCACCTTCACAAACCCCATGTGGGGTAGGGAAGCATTATCATGCTCATTTCCCAGGGGAGGAAACTGAGGCAAAGGGATGTTAAGTAACCTGCCCAAAGTCACCCAGGAAGTCTGTGGCAGGGTCAGGAAGAGAAGCCACTTCTCCTGAGGCCCAGTCCTGTGCTTTAACCATGAGGTCATCCTCCCCTATTCTGGGGCAATCAGTAATTTTTCCATAAAGCGCCGATTGAATATACTTATTGAAAGACTCAAAGTGCTTACGAAAATTAGGAGAGTTTCTTTTCTCTGTTCATTTCCTCCTAACTCCAGCCACTGCCTGAGCAAACCTCCTTCCCAATGTAAACCATGGGCCGTGTCCAATTTTAAAGGCAAAAGTTCTTTGGCAGAATGAACTGAAAGAGTGTCAGTCGAAAGGAATGTTCATCAGTCCATTCGGAATGGCGAGTGAAGGGTTAAAGCGGCATAGCCAGCCTGTGCCAAACATGGCTGCTCCCGAAGGCTGGAAAGGGCCCCATACCTGCGGTATGCCGTACTTGTCGATAATCTGCCAAATATACCAGTCTTCTCTCCTGGAAGCCTTCCGAAATTTGAAGGTGGCTACAAAGGCATATTCATCAGGCAGGCCCTGTGGGAATACACTCCTGGGGAAGAGGAAGTGAGAGAGAAATGTAACCGACAACAACGAAGACCAAAAGACTCCAACGGAAGCCCCTGCGTGTCCTGGCAAGATTTCCCAAAGCCATGATGTAGATGTCTAAAAAATCTGCTGTATCTGGCAGTCAGTAAAAACACAAACGTGTGTCTGCTCTCCTCCAGCAGTGCATGCCAGCTTTAGCCTAGAGGGGCGCTTCCTCATTCATGTGGTGAGGAGATGATTGATTCCCAGCCCTCATCCTAAATACCAAAACATGGGATTTTGCAGACTGTTCTACATCATGCTGAACAGGTTGGGTTTTCCCTGATGAGGTACCCTCCCCTCCCCCCGGTGCCTAGCTACCCAGCGGATAAGTGAAGCATCCTGTCTGGATACTCTGCTGCAGTGGGGGGCTTTTCACATCTGAAAAGCAGGCAGGCAGATCTGACACATCCTGTGAACATTGTCATCTGGAGCAGCATGAAAGGACCATATCGGATCGGATTCCAGACAAAGCAGGCACTGCTTTTAGTGCCAGCCCTGAAGGAGATGTTACTGTTCCGTTGGCTTGTGGAAACAGATGTGCTTTCTCAAAACACACTCTGCAAAAAGATTTAGCAGAAATTTACATCCCTTCTATGCGCTAAGTAGAAGTGTAACTGGTTAACCGATAAGCATCAGCCTTATCGGTTTCGGACAAGTAATGACTAAACTCCGCTGCTACGCTGTGCCCGGGGTCCTGACTGCCAGCCCGCACGAAGAACTCCGCTGCCAGCCCGCACCCAGAACTCCGCTGCGTGCCCAGGGTCCCGGCTGCTGCTCCCTGCCCAGGTCCTGCCACATGCCCAGGGACTTTGCTGCAACCCGTGCCCAGCATCCCAGCTGCAGCGGAGTCCCAAGCACAGGGCCAGCAGCCAGGACCCTAGGCACGGGGCTAGCCGCCGGGATTGCCAATGCAAGCCAACAGTGGAGCCCCACATAAAATGTAGGGGTGCTGCAGCAACCCTCCCCACTCACAGCACTAGTTCCCCACTTATATGAACTCCTTAACAGTTAACCATTTAATCAATAGAATTTTAACAGGTTACACGGTCAGTATTTTAAAACTCTATTTACATCTCTAGTGCATAGCTTGCCTCGTAGGATCGGTGCCCATTTCTGAGACGACGAAGAATCAAACTGTTTGAGTCAATCTTGTTGCCAAGTGTTACAGGCAGCAGTGAGAACCCCAAAGCCTTAGCAGCAATAAATAAAGGGCGAAGCACTGAGGAAGCTACTCGCGTTGGTAATATCCCTGATGTTGCCCAGAGGAGCAAGGGAAGAGTAGAAGCTGGGCATTCAAAACTAGAGGCCACTGCTGAAAATTCAGGCTGCAGGTGTTTTAAAACATCCAATATTTTTTTAATAAAAGCCACCTCAAATAAGGATTGGGTTGAGTTTACAGCAACGATTCAAAGTCATTCATGCTTCATGCAAACCAATGCCCCCGTCGTTAGCTTTCACTTTGAATTACCTGATTTGAAGCTAAGCCCTTCAAGATATCTGAGTAGATATTACTGTGGTTTAGATCATTACTGTTGTTTCTGCTATAACACACACATAAATGGAACACCCCCAATGAACCCCAAACTCTTTCCCAAAAGCCAGATCGAAGAAGACTCCTGGTAGTCACTACGTAGCAACCATTACTCCTACCTCCTTGTATGCTGTGACAGATCTCCAACAACAGCAAGACCTTGGACCCCTGGCAGAGTTATTTCTGTCTGGCTCACCTCGTCATTTTCTACATGTCCTGTTAACACGTTTCACCAGCTGCTCAGCTCCATTTCCACACAGCTAACTGGAGGCCTTTACAGTATAACACCTGCTGCTTGTGTGGCCTGAATGAGCTCCCCAGGAGAGCTGCAAGCACTCAGCACCTCTGAATAGCTGGACAGCATACGAGCATCAGATTCTCGCTCCCTACTGGCACTTTAGCCCTCACCTAGGGAGACCTGGGACCTGGCCCGACAGAGCCAACGCCTGTTTGCAGCTGCTCACCCAATTGCCCTTCCCCCGACATGGATTCTCCTGGTGCCAGCATCCTGTCTCTCATACAGCAAAACAGAGAGTGCAAGAGCTCCCTCCCCTTCGAGTTGTGAAGCCCACAATAATTCCATATCACAAAAGAGCAGGCCCCTGGGTTGCCACTGTCTTGCCAGAGCCCCAGGGGAGAATAAATCTGGCATGGAAGTGGCAACAAAAAGCCACAGAAGCAGTGCAGAGGAGTTCTGGTGAGGGACAGCCAGGTCAGTCACATCAGCCCTGCCAATGGGGACGCAGCAGGGCCTCATGTAACTTTGGCACGTAATTTGTGTGAACTGCCTGTCGCACGACTGTCTGCTTTGTTCATGGGTTTTGTGTGATTCTCTGAAGAGGGAAACAGGGCCCTTTTAAATTGCTGACAGATTCAATTGGCCTTCCCTCCACCACCACCCCATTCCCTAACGAAGCTTTCAGAATAATGAGCCAAAAACCACAAGGTCTCCATTCGTTTCAGGAGAGAAGTCAACCCAGCTGGTGCTTGGCCATGAACCCCCCCATCCTTGCTGGAGTGCTGGCTTTGGGAGTGCCTCCGATATCTAAGCTCCTGAAATGCTGCCAATTACCATCTGTGCTTCCATTCCCTCTCCTCACCTGCCTATCTTCCTGACTCTTCTTCCAAGGGCATCAATGGCACCCTTTGCTACTCTACTGGTCCATCCCCCTCCTGTCTTGTCCCTGATCCTCTCTGGGTATGTCTACACTGCAAAAAAAAAAAAAAAAAAAAAGTCAGTGAGTCTCAGAGCCCAGGTCAACTGACTTGCGGGGCTCATGCTACAGGGCTAGAAATAGCAGTGCAGATGTTCCTTCTCCAATGGCTGGAGCTTGGGCTTTGAAACCCAGGGAGGGAAGGTTGGTTGGTCTCAGAGCCCAAGTTCCAGGCTGAGTCGGAACATCTACACTGCTATTTTTAGTCCTGCAATACAAGCCCTGCAAGCCCAAGTCAGATGACCTGGACTCTAGGACTTGCTGCCATGGGTTCATTTAATTTGTTTGTTTGTTGGGTTTTTTGGCAGCGTAGACATTCCTCTCTCTCTCCTGCTGTTGTCTCCCCCTCTCTCTGCTCAGCTTCAAAATCCCCCTTTGTTACCAACCACTTGGGCTCCCTACCCTATATCTCCTTGCTCCATGCCCTGGGCACTTTCTGGTGCCCCAAGCTCCTGTTCTGCCTGCTGTCCTCTCTAACCCCGCTCCCTGGAAACACAGCAGGAAGTGAGTTAGCTCAAGTCTGTTATAGGAGACAGCTTTTCACCTCCCAACTCCCTGGCACTCTGACTTTTGAGTTCTAGTGCAGAGAGACCCATTAGCTACTGCTCTGACTACTCTTCCCATCCAGTACATATAATGAAAGCCAAGCAGACCAACACATTGTCTCAGTTAACTTAGTGCTGGCAAATGATAACATTTGCAGCCCTGGGGAGAAGTCCCTTGTATTTACCCACAGGACGGGCATAGCATTGGCAGGAGCATCTCTCTTACTGGCCCCTACCAAGGCCCTGATTCAGCAAAGCATTTAAGCTTCATTATAAGTATGGATGCAAGTCCCATTAAAATCAACAGGTCTTAAGGCTTTGTTGAATGAGATGTGCTTAAAGTTTAGCTTGTTTCTGAGTGTTGGGCTCACGTGTTTGGCCCAAGTGCTTCCACTCAAACTTGGAAGTCTCCAGTGGGGTAGTAGGTAAATGAACTTAACCTAAACTCCGTATTCCCCAAATGAGAAGTGGAAAAATTCCGTTTATGCATGTTTACCCTTGATTACACTACTGGATGTGTCCATTCTTGGACTCTCTACTAGGACTGCTTGTTTGGCTCTGTGGAAACCTCTGTGCTAGGAACTGGACTGAAACCACTGACTCATTACATAGATGCTACTGAACAGTGGATCACATGGATTTAAAGTGGGGAAAAGCTATAATAACCTGTTACCAGTCCCCCTCAGCCTCAGCGGATTTTTTAAGGCTCTGAAGAACAGGCTGAAATTTCCTGGCAGACACAGCCTTTGTGCCAAAAGCAAATGTAAAGACACTTCTGTTGCTCAGAAGGCATGACAAAAGCTGGAGCTGAAGTTCTTTGCCCCTGTGTCTTTTGTGGAAATGCAATACCTCATAACTAACAAGCGCTCTGTTGATGAGTTTTCATTTATTTCTCTGCTAAAAACATTGATGACCATCCAGTGACTCAGTTGGATATTTGGGAATCCAAGTACTGTGAGTGCAGTCCCCAGAAATGTTTTATTTCCCTGCCTTTACCTGAAGCTGAAATGAGCTCATGATCCATCCTACAGAGCACCTGAAAGCCTGCTTTACAGGTTGCCTGGTATCTGCAAGGAGCTTGTTGTTGATTGCTAAGTTTATAATTCTGAGAACACAAATGGTCACAGAAGAGCTCTCTGTAAAGTTTCAAGTTGGGAGAAATCCCTAGTGTAGCAGGTTAGCTTAAAGGTTAATTAACCCAAATTCAAGCTCAGGTGAATCGCAACCTTGACATACAAAAAATGAGAACACACATTTAGGGGGGAGGGATAGCTCAGTGGTTTGAGCATTGGCCTGCTAAACCCACAGTTATGAGCTCAACCCTTGAGGGGGCCATTTAGGGAACTAGGGTAAAAATCTGTCTGGGGATTAGTCCTGCTTTGAGCAGCGGGCTGGACTAGATGACCTGCTGAGGTCCCTTCCAACCCTGATATTCTATGATTCAGAGGACGTCCTGGCTCCTCCTCAATTTCTCATCACCTTTCATTTGCCATAAGAACACCAAATCCTCCACCCACAGCCATCACACCACAAAGAGAAACACTAGCCAGCTTTCATTCCTGACACCAAATGTAACAAAGGTGCATTGTTTGCATAGAATTACTGACATTTAAGATATTTTGGAAATTAGTTGACAAAAGTTAAAGAAAACACTGAAACATGAAGGAAACACCTGTAAACCCAGACTTGTAGGTCACTGAATATTTGGGTCATTGAGCCAATGAATCAATTCCAGCCCAGCCCAGCAATGGCTAATATTCACTCACACTTGATGGCCATTCAGCCATCTATCTGAACTGAGGCTGGTGGGTATCATTCTACTTCCCTATTATCTACAACATGGTCATCACCAGGGCCAGATTGTACCTTCTGGCCACAAAACCTGTGGAATAAGGCTCTTGGGGAGGAAATCTCCATGAGAAACCTGTGAAGATGGGGAAATGGGGCTTGCTCCCCTGCGGAAGAGGCTGTGGGGCTCACTCAATAACCCGGTTGATCTCCTGGGAAATCAGCAAGAGGCCAGAGCCATCTGTGAAGGGGCCCTTGACTGACTTGTGGGCTCTGTGGCCTGACATGTCCCCCCACCACACACACAGTTGCCAAGGTTTCAAGTCCCCAGCAGCTAGATCTTCCTATGAACAGTCCACTTAAAAGGAGGGGCTCGCTGCGGAGGGTGTTTTGGGAGAAAGACAATAAAACTGCAGCTCCAGGTTGAACTGTCTTTCTTCAAAATCTCTGCAGGGTTGGAAGGAAGAAGTTGTGCTGTCCTGACCTCTCTCTTCTTCTCTGTCCCATATGGATCCCAGGGCCCATTGAGTGCTTTCTGTAGCATCCAGGGAGACAGTGCCACAGAGATAGCATAGGGTGCAGGAAAATTTATGCAAGGATCTGCAGGGCACGATTTCCCCCTTTATCAGGTTCGTTCTCAGGGAGCAGCTGTCCATTTCACAAAAGCTACTACTGCAATTCTAATCGAAGAGGCCAGTGACTGAATGAGCCATGGAGACTGAAATACCCTGTCGGCCTTAGAGGTGGTCCATACAGATTATGTTTGAGGCACTGAGGAAAGTTTGCACTGCTTTTGCCCACCCTGCATCCTAGGACTCAGTTCAGCAAGGCACTTAGCACCTGCTTAACTTTCAGCAAGTGCTCAAGTACAGAAGTACAAGTACTTTGCTGAACTGGGGCCCTACTTCTGCAGATGAAGAGGATTTCACTCTCCAGGGCCACCAGTCTGGCACCTTTTCCGAGCACAAAATTCTCACGTATAACTTTATTTTTCCCAAATGGAAACTAAAACCATTTAAATATATTACTCAGTAAATTAATTACTTAGTATCTAATTACGAGAAGCTATCATGAATTGCTTAACACTACTACTAACTATTTGGAGGAAGGAGACTTTGTTTTAATGCTATTCCTAATTTCAGTTCCTGGTTTTATGTAGGTATATGTGATTTCATTTTCCTTGAGTGATGTTCTCATGGGAATCTCCCTGAAACCCACCATACCTTAGGCTGCTGAATACAAAAACGGAATATACTAAAACTTCCTGGAAATTGAATTTGTTTTCCTTCCAAACCGCAGGGGCTTGCTAGTTAAAATACAGAAGAAGGATGAAAGTCAGCAGGCTCTTTTCTAATTTCCTTTTTTTGAGAGTTTACAATGGGAAATTTAGTAATTTATAAAAAAAAAACCTGTTTCAATACAAACAGTCCTAGGGAGAACAACACTGCAGCTATGTTAAACAAAATGACACAGCATGAGAGGAAGCAATGCAAGAATGCCCCAAGTTGCAATGCCAGTGAGCCCCTAGCCTATGCTGGAAGGACCACTTCTACGGCTCAGAATGTAATGCTAGTCCTTTGCCCAGTCAATGGCTGGTAAACATGCCCTGATCCAAAGCCTGTTAAAGTCAATGGAAAGAACTTTAGTGGGATTTGGATTAGCCCCATTGTCCACAAGGGTGATGACCCGTGTGAAATGTTGTAGTTGGAGCTGTGATGTGGACAAATGGCTACTAGGAACTGGCCTGAGAACACCAATTCATTTTACATAAGCCACTGAATGGCCATTAGATGGCCACAATTTCAGGCACAGGGTGACAGTGTTGCCTACTACCCACTAAAATCAAGATTTAGATACCTAATTAAGGGGCATGATTTTCAACACTGTTGATTCCCCAGCAGCTCCCACTGATGTCAATGGGTGCTCCTGAATCCTGTCGCTGGCAGGCAGGGAACAAGCAAGCGCCTACAGCAGTTTCTTCACCCAGCAGGAAATGTCTATCAGTCTCATCACTATTCTGCTTTAATTAACTTTATTCCAGCTAATCTGTCATCTCAGCTAAACAACAAGAGAGCACGAAGACAGAGTTCACCACAGAGATTGCCACTGCAATGCTATGCCTGAAAATGCTCAGATGCAAATAGTTTTCATGCTTTTAACCTTCGGGCAATTTTTGGTGTCTGTCACTCTTGACTAAAAATCTCCCCTTAACAGTTTGTTATTGAGGAAAGAAATTGGACCCTGTGATTTGATAAGACAGTGACATGTATGTGGGTAACAACACCTGCTAAATAGTTCTAATGGCTTCCTGGAGCAAAAATTGCAATGAGTCCTGGATGCCTCTAGAAGGGTCCTCAAAGCTTATTAATACCTACCTCAAAATAATGAATGGATTCACTTCAGTGAAGTCCTGTCCTCCTTAGCTAGTCTACACACCCAGATCAGGATTACTACATGATGAATAGCCACTGAACACAGCTAAGTGACAGATCTAAGATCGATGCCCTGAATCCATCGTTCAGTCGTGCATCATACACATCAGTCACACTGCCCTCGTGTTATCCTCTCTGCCTTAGGGTTTTGTGTTAGTGGCCAATGCTAGAATATCTCAGCCTTATCCTGGAGTCTGAAACCAGATTGAGAAAGACAGAAAGCTTACCCTGTCCAGATAACTCCACAGTAGCTTGGCAACTAACTTCCAGAACATGTTCCCCAGACAGGGGGAGGTTCAAGACTGGCCAATAGTTCAACAGAAAATCAAAGTTGACATACACTTGCTCCAGCACAAGCCAAACCTCAGCACGTTTCAGTAGGGATGGCACTCTGCCCTCTTCTAGTGTGTCCTAAGTGAGAACTCCCATCTAATAATAAAGTGCTTCACCGCTGGCTTTCACAAGCTACAAGAGAAGGGATCCTGGGCAAAGGCTATTCGCAGTACCACCAGAAACCTCTGCACAACAAGGGATGAGACCAAGTTAAAGCAGCACAGATGTATTTGCACCCATCGTTCTAAACATGATTGGCAAAGAGATATGCAAATTCTTCTCAGCACAGCAACATCAAGTCAGATTCAGGGAAGTGACTTTCTAGCTGAATCACACTCTTCATGGAGATTGCAAGGTTATGTAGGGGGGGTCATGGTATTGTCACACTTACTTTTGTGCTGCTTTCAGAGCTGGGCAGCTGGGCAGCTGGACAGCGGTGTTGCCCACCTCTGACGGCAGTGTCCCACCAGCAAGAATTAAAGGTGGCAATACCATACCATGCCACCTTTACTTCCGTGCTGCTGCAGAGCGGTGGCTGCTGACAGAGGGCCCAGCTCTGCAGGCAGCAGCGCAGAAGTATGGATGGCAATACCGTACCATGACATCCTTACTTCTGTGCTGCTGCTGGCAGCGCCGATGCCTCCAGAGCTGGGCTTCCAGCCAGAAGCCACCCTCTCTAGCTGCCCAGTTCTGAAGGCAGCGCTGCCGGCAGCACCGATGCCTTCAGAGCTGGGCTCCTAGCCAGAAGTCGCCCTCTCCAGCTGCCCAGTTCTGAAGGCAGCGCCGCCGCCAGCAGCAGCACAGAAGTAAGGCTATCAGTACCACAACTCACCCCTCAATAATCTTGTGACACCCCCGCTCACAACTCCTACAACACCATGAAATTTCAGATTTAAATAGCTGAAATCATGAATTTTTTTTTATTTTTAAAATCCTATGACCATGAAATTGACCAAAATGGACCATGAATTTGGTAGGGCCCTAAGCATAGCCCTTAGGCACATAGAATCATAGAATATCAGGGTTGGAAGGGACCTCAGGAGGTCATCTAGTCCAACCCCCTGCTCAAAGCAGGACCAATTCCCAACTAAATCATCCCAGCCAGGGCTTTGTCAAGCCTGATCTTAAAAACCTCTAAGGAAGGAGATTCCACCACCTCCCTAGGTAACCCATTCCAGTGCTTCACCACCCTCCCAGTGAAAATGTTTTTCCTAATATCCAACCTAAACCTCCTCCACTGCAACTTGAGACCTTTACTCCTTGTTCTGTTATCAGGTACCACTGAGAACAGTCTAGATCCATCCTCTTTGGAACCCCTTTCAGATAGTTGAAAGCAGCTAACAAATCCCTCCTCATTCTCCTCTTCTGCAGACTGAACAATCCCAGTTCCCTCAGCCTCTTCTCATAAATCATGTGCTCGAAGCCCCTAATCATTTTTATTGCCCTCTGCTGGACTCTTTCCAATTTTTTCACATCCTTCTTGTAACGTGTGGCCCAAATCTGGACACAATACTCCAGATGAGGACTGATCAGTGTTGAATAGAGGGTAATGATCAT
Organism: Chelonoidis abingdonii; assembly: GCF_003597395.2. Classification (NCBI taxonomy): domain Eukaryota; kingdom Metazoa; phylum Chordata; order Testudines; family Testudinidae; genus Chelonoidis; species Chelonoidis abingdonii. The sequence continues at coordinate 291,147,119 of NC_133770.1, forward strand.
GCCCCTCGATCTGCTGTCAATGTCCCATCTAATACAGCCCAAAATGCCATTAGCCTTCTTGGCAACAAGAGCACACTGCCGACTCATATCCTGCTTCTCGTCCACTGTAACCCCTAGGTCCTTTTCTGCAGAACTGCTGCCTAGCCACGCGGTTCCTAGTCTGTAACAGTAAATGGGATTCTTCCATCCTAAGTGTAGGATTCTGCACTTGTCCTTGTTGAATCTCATCGGATTTCTTTTGGTCCAATCCTCTAATTTGTCTAGGTCCCTCTGTATCCTATCCCTACCCTCCAGTGTATCTTCCACTCCTCCCAGTTTAGTGTCATCTGCAAACTTGCTGAGGATGTAATCCACGCCATCCTCCATATTATTAATGAAGATATTGAACCAAACCGGCCCCAGGACCGACCCTTGGGGCACTCCACTTGAACACAAAAAAGACTTGCTTAAGTCTTACTGAAGTCAGACTTAATGTCTGTGCTTAAGTGCTTTGATAAAGAAGGCTGTGATTACTCATGTCCTTAAGGCTAAGCCAGTACTTAAGTGACTGCTGAATCTGGACCATGACAAATTTAGGCAGGATTTAAACAAACAAGCCACAGCAGAAGGGAAAGGCTCTGGATCCCTTTCTCATCTTCCTGAGTCACACAGAATTAGTCTCGACCCCTTATACATAGAGCAATTATATACACATTTCACATAGTGACCAAGGTTTATTTAGTACACTGAATTTATCCCCATTCCTAAATTCACTTACCCTGAGACTTGACATAATTTACAGACTTTTAACTTTTTTCCTGTAGTCATATTTTCACTTTTTCCTTTTTTTTTTTTTTTTTTATAGGGAAGAGGGTAGAGAGGGAATCAATCCAGGTTGGTTTGAGGATGGACCAAACATATGAAATCAAATAAATGTAAATGGCCAGAGTATCTCCAATATGCAATGAGCCAAGGAGAAGAGTCAAAACAGATTGGAAAAATAACTCTTGTCCAAAAGAAGGAAAATAATTAATATTGATTTTTTAATATTAAGTTTAAAATGATCAGATTGATATTTACTGCAAAAAAAAAGTTAACAATGACAATTCAATCCATTGCTCCACAGGCACTCAATGAAATTATGCACTCGTTCTTCTCAAGGCTAATGCTAGCAGAACTGATATGACAGGCTGAAGAGAGCCCATTTTGATGGACTGTGACACAGCAGGCAGCCTCATGTTATAAACCCCCCTGAGAACTGAATCCATGTTGACAGAGGATTAACTGCTGTTCATTCTTTCAGGAGGTTAAGAAACTGTATTAGCTGCCTGATAACTACATCCACTGGGAATCAGTCTCCTGCGGTTAGCAAACACACACCTCGGTGAAAGTGCCACCAAATGCTCATTTTAGACAGGAGTGATTAATGGGGTTAGAATCTAAGCTCCAGGGTGGCTTGTGACAGGGCATTGCCAGCAGAGTTGAATGGACAACTCAAAGCCAGCAGAAACTCCTTTATGCATTTCCTATAGATACACTGCCTCGGGACATTCGCTAAGACTCTGGTTAACTTAAAAGAACTGAATCACACATATCAGAGGCTCAAGTGAAAAGATCATGAAACTTACTCAGTTTTCTGCACAACGGGGAAGCTTCCAAGCCGTACATAAGAACTCTGAATTCCATTTTCTTTCCTTCCAAAAATTTCCTTCACGCTGAACAAATCCACCAGGTCAAACCCTGTCCCAAAGTAGATGGTAAAGACAAGACTGATCAGGCTACTGTTCAAAAAGCAGAATAATGGGGCAAGCATTCAGACTGTAGTCTGGTGTCTATGTTCAACCATGGATGCCAATTCTGACTTGGAGAAGTTTGAGCATAATTCCAGCATGATTTAGTCTGTCAAATTACTCCAAAATCAGAGTGATAAATACATAGGAAGAGAAAAATCAAACTGCAAAGTGCCTTAAAGACATCAAAATGACATTTTACATGCACTTATGATGATTATTTGTATTCCCGTAGTGCCTAAGAGTAGATGAGATTCAACTAATCCATGAGAGTCACGCAGTTAAGGGGTAGAACTAAACAGCACAGATAAAATCTAGGGAAGCCTTTTACTGTAGAGCAATTAGTCCAAGAGCTTGTCTCCACACGATTTCTGTACCAATATAACTAAACTAGTTTAGAACCAATCCAACATAGACAAATTGGTGCAATCCTTTGTGTGGATGCAGTTATACCAATTTAGACAGGCTTATATTGGAACAGCTTATTATGATACACACATGCTAGGTGTTTCTACCAATTTAACCACATCAGTTTTTAAACCAATGTAGTTAAATCGAAACAAAAATTGTGTGCAGTCCAGGTCCAGGAAAGAGCTATAGGTAGCAGGAGACAGCAAAATATAAACCTAAAGTATGCTGTCTGTTGTTGGGGAGAGGAGCACCTTTTCAAGGTGGCTGATCCTTTTGTCTTGCATGAATTTTCCTGACTTTCAGTAGCCTTCTCTCCTGTCCACTCTGCTACTGGACAATCAGGAGGTTAAAAAAGGCAGCTAAGATACTTCCAGGGCCTCATGGTTTCATCCCATAACTACTCGGGTGACAACTCTATTGACAAACCTTCTAACATACTGACATCAGCCATGATTGCTTCTATAAATTTTAGCAAATAGAGACAACCAGGGACTTGAAAGCTCCCTACTGGCTATAATATAAAACCAGCATGACCTGTCCATACAAACTTGCTGATAGCTCATTTCACCCTGCAGCACATATTTTTCATTTACACCAAACATACTGACATGCGGAAGGACCACGAGTGTTGTCTGTGAGAAATGGCTCGCATTCATTGGCAAGGAAACTTGTTAGCTGTCCACAAAAGCTAATTTGTGAAGGGGCAGGTTGGATCACTGCCAAAGCTGCTACACAATTCCAATTCAGCATCAGCTGCCAGACTTTTCAAACTATGTAGGAAAAGCTCTGCTATGTAGATACAAGTGATGGTGATGAAAACTTCCTCCTAAGTATTTCCATCATTACCCTCAGATGCCAAACATGCTTTAATCTTTCCCTGACAACTCAAGCAAACATCCTTATCTTGAGGGATTGTTTATGGCTTTCAAACTGTTACAGTCAATGCAAACGAAGTGTCATATTCAATCAATCACTTCATCTTGCTGAAATCCCTAAAAGAGAGCAGGATCAGAGCTGCTTATGCTAATAAAATAGTACAATGAAACAGATAAGCAAGCTTGTTAAAGCTATTTTGCAAATAGAACCTAAACATGATAATTTGTTATTATACAGCATGCAGGTAAATTACAGCAGAATCTCACAAATTCACACTAAAGATTGGTGCATTGCAAATTACTTTTATTTTGGAGACTTAACGAGGAAATGAACAAACACTGAAACAGAATCAATCTCGCTTAGCAAAAAATACTTTGTTCATTTACCATGACGACCGTAGTTGAAATTATATTTTAATGATGCTTCAAAGCATATTAGTAAAAATCCTGTGGGGTATAACTTTCAAAAAGAATGAAGCTTTTTAAGGAGGCTTTGCTGTGTGGTTTCCCATCATGGTTTTCAACTAATAAATTGGTAAATTTAAGATCGGAATAGCAAGTATTAAGGGGGTTATTTTTAACTAACCCATCCATTTGCTACATAACGCCCCCTTAAAGAGACCCATCACATTTTCAAATGAAAAATGTGCATGTACATGTAACATCTATGATAATTTTTAACTGAAGAAGAAAAATATATTTTTTCTCAATTTCTGCCCCAGATTGTTTACTTTGTGTGTCTGGAAGCACTCTGGAATGAATCCATCCCTTTGTTGGCTCTAGATCCAGTGCAAAGACAGAGAGGGGACAGCTTGGGGCTGTAGGGTCAGACCTCCGCTCAAGCTACAACTCTCTGGTCCACTCTACAAAGTACCAGGATTAACTGGCTCCAGAGTGGTGAGTACACAGCTAAGGGATGGAGAAGTATGGCACTTCCCTTGAGAGCCAGCAAGTGTCTCCTGGCTTCCTTGAGCTTCCTCTGGAGAGGAATGAGTCATGCAGTGTAGGGCTGTTCTTAGCAGGCACAAACCAAGTCCTGCAAGAGAATTATACAATTCTCAGACACATCTCTTAGCTTTCTGACCTTTTTGATAAGTAGAACAGGCAAGGATACTTCCGTCTTGCACAGCATAGTGCATGGATACACTGCTGGTGGCTTCCCACCATCAGCACAGATATGGTTAGCTGGATGGCTTCTGACTCTGAGCCATTTAATCAGCAGTGCTATAAATATGGCAGCTAATGAGATGGATAACACTCTTTGATCATCAGGAGCCCACTTCATTATGCCCACTAAAACACGAGACTACTGAAAACATCTAACCTGATTCAGTCTCATGAAAAGCAGTGTACCCTGGTCAGACCAATAACATTAGAACAATGACCTGAAAGAAAGGCTCTGTTTCACAGTGACAAACTGGACTAGGAAAGTAATTTCTTAGGTGGTGCTCTACTGATCAAATCAGTCCAACGTCTCTTCATTTGCAGTAATAACTCTTTATGGGAAGCAGCCCATTACTCCAGATGCAGACAGTTACTGCAGGAAGAACGCAGCCACACTGTGGCACTGGGCACCGTTCACGTTGTGCTAGTTGTAATATTCAAGAGCACTTCCTTTTACAACTGAGGAGCCCAGTCTGTGGTCTGAGGACCAAAGGTAGCCCTGCAGTACCCTAAATCATGGCCCACAGTCACAATCTTCCTTCACCTGCAGAGTGTGAAGGATTGGAATTGCTCAACTGCAATGTTTCTCTGCTAATGAACCTCTATTAATCTACCAAGGAAGATGCAAGTATTAGCAAATATAGATTTCTCCAGTTATTTGAAGGAGGTTTTCTTAATAAAGTTTATATTCAGGCACTATGTTCCAGGGGATTGAGCATGGAACTAGGAACTCCTAAATTCTATTCCCTTTCACAAAGCGACCTGTTATGTTGAGCACAGACAATTTGCTTGTCCAATCAGTACCTCAGTTTCCCCATGTCTTTCTGGCGTCAAAAGCAACTTCTATATCTGGAGTAATTGTCAAATTGAGAGGACAGACAAACACTCAGAATTCACAAGTTATATTATTCACTAGAATTTCAACTCTTCAGAAAAGACAGCAAAAAGCAGCAACTTTACACAGTTAATTAACTCCACTTTCAGAAATCCAGCTAAGCAGTTTGATTCAGCACTTTTTGCTAACAGCAGCTTCTCTGACTGTCTCCCAAAACAGTATAGGCCCCATTTAGGGTTGCCATCTTTTGAGTGTGTGTGGGGGCAGGGGGAGGAAATCAAGGGCACTTCTTGCAAAATATTTAAAGAGCTAATTTGCATAAATCATTTTTAAAACAATTTGCTGATATTTACAAGTAACTTGTAAGGAGGTTTTTAACATTTAAATTCCTTAAATAAAAGCCAGAGGATTTAAGTGCCTTGGGAGTGCACTATAGACTAGGATTCATTAACGGAGCCTCTTGCTATTAACCAATTGCCTCTTGCCCTTGTTTCCATACATACTACAGTTGGGTTTTCATATGTGCTTCGAGTTGACCTAACTCTACTTCCACTGAAGCCATAAGGAGTTTTATCAACGACTTCAGTGGGAGAGAGTCATGCTCATGCTGAGCACTTTTTAAAATCCCACCCTACGGCAAGAAACAAGGATCAAGCAAGCTACTGACCTGTAGTCTCAATACTTTGTACAAGGACTCCCCGCCCATGGTACAAGGAGGCAGGAACTTAGATGCCCATAAGTTTGTAATAATATTAAAACATTCTTCACTTGTACCACCAGGAGTCACCACTCACACTAATTGTTTACTTTGCACCATTTCCTCCAGTTGGAAGGTGCAGTTGGATGGGCCAGTTTCCCTTTTGTTTAGGGTCAATTGAATGTTCTGGTTTTTCTGCTGCATCACATAGTAAACATTAGGGGGTCCTACCATTGCAGAACAACCTCCAAACTACAGCTAGAAAGTCTGGATTTTGATCTGAATTCCAGCCTCAGCAAATATGGGAATGTGAGAATCAGGAATTTTGGCTGAGGCCTATCGCTAATGTATGCCCAGAAGATGACCTGTTTATCTCCTTCTCTCTAAAGTGGAGATGCTCATTCACTGAAGCCTTCAGAGTAGCAGCCGTGTTAGTCTATATCCGCACACTTGTGGCACCTTAAAGACTAACAAATTTATCTGAGCATAAGCTTTCGTGGGCTACAGCCCACTTCTTCGGACACGTAGAATGGAACATATATTGAGGAGATATATATACACATACAGAGAGCATGAAATAGAACCCCGACCAGGGGTAGTCTATTTGCTACCCAAGATCCATAAACCTGGAAATCCTGGATGCCCCACCATCTCAGGCATTGGCACCATAACATCAGGGTTGTCTGGCTATGTGGACTCTCTCCTCAGGTCCTACGTTAAGACAACTCCCAACTTTTCATGCTCTCTGTACGTGTATATATATCTCCTCAATATATATTCCATTCTATGCATCCGAAGAAGTGGACTGCACCCCACGAAAGCTTATACTCAAATAAATTTGTTAAACTCTAAGGTGCTACAAGTACTCCTGTTCTTTTCATTGAAGCCTGTTCTTCTAGAACATCTGCCTGAAGCATCAGCAAAACACGGGGAGAGGCAGATCTGTAGCACCAGCAGATAAAAATGGAGAGAGAATGGTGCTGAACAAATAAGGAGAAAGCAAAAACAGTGAGCAGCTGAGAGTGAAGAGACAGTATAAGAAAAGGAGGATTCAAAGTCATGAGCAAACAGGTAATGGAGAAGAGATGGAGCCAGAGAATCATACACTATAGAGGAAAGGGCTGTTTTAATAGACTAGCCAGCTTTCTGTAACAACAGGAAATAAGACCACAACATTGTTTCCAAGGCAGCATATTTCATCACTTGATCCCATATTCATAACACTCCATTCTATTTACTGTATTGTTCTATTTATCTCTTTCAGCATATTCATTCTCTCATCTGTTTACCCCTCAGTTTTCAGCCAGTTGCTAGTGGGATATTGAGCCACATTCAAAGTTAGTTTTAACATTCAACTCTTTCCCTTGTCACAAAAGGCTTTTCTACATTGAGGGCACTCTCTATTTTCTGAATAATGGACATTTGGCTTGATACCACTAACCTTTCTGCTTCTTTCCTGCTCCAGTGAAACAAGATTAAACAGGAGTTAGTTATTCCTTTGATGTTTTTGTAGGCCAGATAGGCTTGTGCCGGTTGATCTTACCAGAACTATTTATAGTAGACGCCAATTTTAATTAGTTCCTATAGTTTAAAAAGTGTGGTTTGGATTCCATTAGATTTGTGGTGGTGTGAATTCCCTTAGAAGTCGGATAGATGGTGCTATAGCATACACACATATCACAATATTAATGTGACAGTTTGGGAAAAAACCTCTCTTTCTGGCGTGGAGGGCATGCAGGCAGAGTAACGGAGACAGGGAGCCGTATGCATATAGCCAGAGAAGAGTAGCAGATTGGGTAGCTTTTTTTGCAGGTAGACAAAGCAAAAGTGCAGAATCAAGGAATTCTGCACCAATAGCCATAGTCTCTAGTGTTTTTTGCATGGCATTTTTTATTTGTCTTGTCTGTTTTCAATAAGTGACTATTGAGGGTGTTTGAGAAAAGCTACATTTTGGTGCCTAGCTTCATGGGATCTGATTGATTGTGGTGTAGAGAAACACTGCTACACAGAGAGCTCCAGGAGTACTATGTTTTATAACAGACCTGATCCAAAGCTCATTGATGTCAGTGGAAAGACTCCCAACAATTTCAATAGGCTTTGGGTAAGGCTAATATGAGAAAGGATGAAGAGCGCACTCTTTCGAACTAGAGTGTATGCTTTTCAGTTCTGTTGGTTCTGAGCTATCAGGATGATGGACACGTCAGGATTACGTTAGCGGGAATCCTGTCATGTAACGATATAATGAAGCAGGTCACATGAAAACCATTCACACTGGCCAACCTAATTTATCTCTGGGAATACCTTCTTTCACTTTTCATTGCATGGGTCCAGCAGCCAGACAAGCCCAGGTGAAGACATGAATGTGTTTGGTTTGTTAGTATGTAATTACAGTTGGTTTCCAGGAAATAGTTTTTGGGGTTTTTTACTATCCACATAGACCTGAATACTGCTGTAGTCTGAATATCCCTGGAGAGCTGATGCATTCCTTGTGTCCGAGTAAAGAATTGGAATCCATGCAGTGCTGGGATTCCATTGCCACTACCAGAGGATCTCCTTTCATGTACTCTGAGCTACTATTATTAAACATACTGCGGTTCCTTCCTGGACAATGAACTCAAACCTGGCAGGCACATAAGTAACTGCAATACTGATTTCCCTTGTTTATGAGTGTCTTTGAGTGTTGCTTTCCTGCTGCTTATCTGTATATGATATTGACATATACTAAGGGTCCAGTTAGATAAACTTTACCCACATTGGTAAGCCCTCACTGAGGTGAGTAGTCCCACTGAAGTCATCAATGTACGTAAAGTTTGCGCAATTGGACCCAGGGGGGTGGGGAGAGGGAAGGTAAGAACCTGGCAGTTGCAGCCTTGTCACTTAGGGTATGTATAGACTCCAGTCCCTGGGTGCGACTGCCTCTCAGAATGACCTATCCAGGCTAGCTTCTATCTAGAGCACTGAAGCCATGTTAATTACTCAGGGTTCTGGGTAGGTTTGAACAGCCTACACTGATGTTGGTGCTGCTGCAGCTTCACCATTCTGGGGCCTGAGCTAGCTAGTTTAAAGCTCACTCAGGTGTGTCGGTTCAGGCTGCAATTACACGCAATGACGGTAGTCTAGATACACCCTGCTTCACTCTGTGATTTTGGGATGTCGCATATGTGCCTCAGTTGCCTCATCTGTAAAATGTGACTATTATTTTCCTACCTCACATGGCTTTCAGGAAATGAGAGGATATTAAAAGGTCCCCCAATGTTGGCAAATCTGGTGGAGATGCATCCTATCACTTCCAAGCTCTTTACATTGCAAGTTCTTTGCTAGAATATTCAGATCAGCTAAGGGTTAGTAAATAAGTGGTTAGTGATCACATGTGGTGCGACAAACCGTCTACCATGACCTATTATAGGTATAACAGTGGGTGGGGAGAGGGACGGGGAAACAGCTAGCAATTTGTATAGGCACTGTCCAGTCTCTCTCTTTGCCGCATGTGTGTGGTGTAGCTGCCAACCATTGTGTTTGTGCATTGACTCTCTGCAGCCAGGGATCTGTTACAGACCTCTGTCGCTATTCTAGTGGATCCCACTTGCCTCCCCAGTGGATTGCCTAAGTCGACTAGGATATTGGCAATTTCCAATGCGGAGTGCAAAGGGAGGCTAAAAACTGATGTCACACACCAGGACCCCCTGAACAATGAGATGAGCAACTTTGCACTGCAGTCAACTTTGCATCAGCCGGCTGTGGCTTTTCTCATCAAGGAGCCATGGTACGCATGCTCCTCTTCCCAACTGCCAGGGCATGTTTCAGTGTCAAATATAAATAGTTTGAGTAATATTATAATTAGCTGGTGAGTCACTGGCATCTTTGGAATTCAACCCCTATGCTGCTGACCACTGGACAGCAGAGAAGCCCTGACAGTCAATCACAGACATCTCTGTCTATAATTGTAGGCTTCTGGGTTTTACCATCTCATATTGCTTCTGTGGCACAATGCCCAAACATCCTTTACTGAGTTATAAATAAGTGGAGATTACAATACATGGTGTTTGGTTTGTTTGTGCCCAGGGATTTCAGTTATGGGGAGGAGTCTCCAATTAGGCTCCTGTGGTCAGTACTACAGTACAACCCAGAAAGCAGACAGCCTAGATGGTCCTCTGCAATGCCACTACAGCACAGAGTGCTTTCACTTACACAGGAATTGGGGTTAATTCATTCTTAAAATGCCATTGAGATCTCTGGTATTCAGGCACATGTATCTTCTCTTCCCTTGCAGATTTCCCTTCCTGGCCAGCTTATGATTACTTAGTTCAGGACTGTTTCCTCCAAAATGTGGCTAATTATTGAGACTATTATTTAACCCAATTTTTTTTCCCCTGTAGACTGTCCAGATGTCATAGATTCCTAAATTCCTAGGCCAAAAGGTGCCTGTATGATCATCTAGCCTGACCTCTTGTCATTGGCGGCTGTGGCATCAATTCCTCGAGGTTGAGGATGATCACTTTCACAGGTTTTATTTGTTGTGGGTCCTTTTGTAACTGAGGAGTCCAATCCCTGAGCTGCAGGCTTGTTAGCATACATTGCAGGTGGTGTTGGAAGTCAGGATTGGGCCACGATTACTGCATGACAGTCGCCTGTCCTCTCTTTTCTGGCATTTTTCTGAGGCCAGGGCAAGGCGATTTTCCTCAAATGTGGACATTCCTTCTCTGCCAAGTATTCGTTAGTGAGCCCTATCCTGGGCGACTGTCTGCCAGTGTGTGGTGTTGATGCCACATCTCTTGATGTTTATCTTGAGGATGTCTTTAAAGTGTTTCTTTTGGCCTTCCTGTTTATTTTCTCATTCAGTGAGTTGTACACTTACCAAAACAATTGCTGTACACCCATCGGGCAGGCGCACACAGTGCCTGCTCCACCTCAGCTGGTGCTGGATAATCAGGGTCTCAGCACTGAAGATGCTGGCATCTGTGAGGACACTGATATTAGTGAAATGATTCTCCCACTTTATGTTGAGGATCTTCTGAAGAAAGTGCTGGTGCTGGAGTTCCAGATTTTTCTGGTGCTTTCTGTAGGTCACCCAAGTCTCACAGCCGTAGAGGAGATTACCACCGCTTTATAAACTAAAAGTCTAGTGTATGTTCTGATATTGTGATTGCTGAACGCCCAGAGAAACAGTCTGCCAAAGGCAGGGCTGGTGTAGTGAACGTTGTGCTGAATCTCGACGTCTACGTCTGCCCTCTGTGCGAGACGGCTGCCAAAATAGGCAAAGTATTCTACATTTTCCAGCTCTTGTCGATGTAGATTTTCTTTGACAGGGAGCTGGCCAGTGGAGAACTTTAGTTTTGTCGATGTTCAGAGTTAGCCCTAGATTTTTGTAAGCTTCAGAAAAGCAACAAAGGGCTGTTTGTGGATCCGCCTTTGAGGGTGCAACTACAGCAGAATCATCTGCGTACTGGAGTTTGGTTATTGTTGCTGGTATTACTTTATTCTGGCACAGGGATGAGAAAGGTTGAAGAGGCTGCTGTCAGTCTCACATAGGATGCCAATGCCTTGTGGTAGACGGTTTTGGGTTAATGTTTTCATAGCTGCTAAAAAAATGGAGAAAAGCATGGATGCCATTACACAACCTTGTTTTATGCCAGTTCGGATGACAAAGGGATCAGAGGTAGAGCAACTGCACAGGATGGAGGCAGTCATCTGGTCATGGAGAAGTCTTACAATGATGATACATTTGTTTGGACAGCCAAACTTTGACATGGTTTTCCACAGAGCCTCACGGTTGATAGTCGAAGGCTTTGGTCAGATCCATAAAGGCCATATGCAGCTCCAGGTATTGTTCTTGACATTTTTCCTGGATCTGCCTGGCTGTGAAAATCATGTCGGTAGTGCCCTGTGATGGTCTGAAGCCGCACTGGGGCTTTGGAAGTACTTCCTCTGCAACAGGGAGCAGGCGATTCAGTAAGCTTCTAGTGAGAATGTTCCCACCAATGGAGAGGAGAGAGGAGGCTCTGTCTTTCTTTTTGAAAATGGTGACAATGTTAGTGTTACATAAGTCAGCAGGAATTTCTTCGGTGTGCCAGATTTTGAGGAGCAGGAAATTAAGCTTGTTAGTGTTTCTCCCCCCACTTTGAGTACTTCAGCTGGTATGCCATCAGGACCTGGTTCTCTATTGTTTTTAATTTGCTTAATTGCTTTGCAGAGCTCCTCTGGTGACCTCTTATATAACACAGACCACAGAACTTTACCAAAAGAATTCCTGTGTGAACTGCAAGCAGCCAATTATCTCTTTTAAGAATTTAACTAAGCATTTATTGTTGTGGATAAGTGTAATTAATTAATGTATGATGGATAGGTTTAAGCAGGATAGGATCAGATGAGTATAAGGTTGACAAGCATTTATAAGTGATGAGTGTGTATTAAGTATGTAAACAAAGTAAGGCTATAATGCAAAGTTTGTAGGCTGAAGTCTGTAAGATTTCCTCTTAGCCATGTTAGTCTTTGGGACTAAAGAGGGTGACATAAGTAAGTGACCCAGGAATGACCTTGTACCAGTAAAGTTACAAGATTACTGTGTTTGAAAAAATATGCCACAATATACCTGTCTAGACTGCAAGTCACTCAATCATAACATCATGAGCAATTCTGCTGTCACCTCAGATTACCGTGGGGACGTGCATATATAGATGCTAATGAGAATAAGGGGAACAAAGAGAACAACCTCTGAAAAGAGGAGCACCCCAAAATTTATGGGATATGGAAGTACAGATAAGGAAAAAGGGGTTGACACCCTTATGCATATGTATGAGCCTTAGTAGGCATAAGTCTTTCTCAGAATAAAAGGTGTTGCCCGGCCTGCATGCTAGGGGGAAGAAACACCCGGGGACATGCCAGAATGACAGCCATGGATGATGACGACGATGAGAATAATGACTGACACTCCGGGGGGGAGAGAGAGGGGTCTCCCAGCAGGAGATGTGAGTCATAGGGTTAAACACCTCACACTCTCTCTCTATCTGCTGTTGTATTTTTAGTATTTGTGGGATTCTTTTTATCTGCTTAGTGAATTTGTTAATAAAGGAAATTGTAATAAACTGGAATTGTTTCTCATTTGCTCTTAGAGTCTCTTAAAACTAATAATATTTCTGATGCTGTAACCCTCAGGAGACTAAATCTTTAACCAATGTAGTCTAAGACACTGGTTCTCAACTAGGGGTCTGTGGCCCCCTGGGGACAGGTGGCTGCAAGCAGGTTTCAGGGGCTCCACGAAGCATAGCCAGCGTTAAACTGTCTGGGGACCAGGGCAGAAAGCCAAAGCTCAGGCCCCACTGTGGTGGGGCTGAAGTCCAATCAACTTAGCTTTGCAGGGCTCCCTGTGGCTTGGGGCCATGGGCAATTGCCCTGCTTGCTGCCCACTAACGGTAGCGCTGGGTTTTATATGCAAAAAAACAGTTGCTTTGGCACAGGTGGGCTGTGGAGTTTTTATACCATTTTGGGCAGGAGTGGGGTGGAGGGGAGACAGAGAAAGGTTGAGAACCCCTGGTCTAAAAGATTAATCAGTAATCAGTTCACTCATACATCTGTAAGGCTGTATCAGTGGTTCTCAAAGTTTTGTACTGGTAACCCCTTTTACATAGCAAGCATCTGAGTGGGACCCCCCCTCATACATTAAAAACACTTTAAAATATATTTAATATTATAAATGCTGGAGGCAAAGCGAGGTTTGGGGTGGAGGCTGACAGCTCGTGACCCCCTATGTAATAACCTTGCAGCCCCCTTAGGGGTCCTGACCCCCAGTTTGAGAAGCCCTGGGCTATACAGAGCAGGCATCCAATCCTGCTTTTAAAAGCTACCACAAACCTTAGTAAATTGCTCCAATTGTTAATGATCCCCACTGTTCAAAATGTTATTTCCAGTCTGAATGTGTCTCGCTTCAGCTTTCACTTTCAGATTTCATTGGGCTGATCCACTATCCTGCAGGCCTAGCTTAGACTATATTAAATGGTCCAAAACCAAGTTTTTGAGCTGCAGGAAGCCCCTTCATTTGGTAAGATCAGTTGCATGTGCCAGTGTGTTGTGATATGATGATGATGCATCATAATGGGCCATAGCCATGTCATCATATTACATCACCAAGTTGCTGTGTATGGCAGGGAGCTGTGACTCTGTCAGATGCCCTGAGAAAAGAGGGTCAGGGCTAGGCAATATTTAGATGGACTGAGTGTGACAGCCGGGAATTCTAAAATTTCGCTTTTGACTCTAACAACTTAGGACAAGTCACATAAGCTCTCTTGGCTTAGTTTCCCTATCTGTAAAATAAGAACACTATGTATCTACCGGACAGGGATGGTGTGCAAATTATTTCATGTTTATACGTTGCCTAAGACTAAGTGCTATTAAATCCCTTGCCACGTACTGTAATAGGTGTTTGCCCTAGTGTTCTGATCTGAGCCCATTTCGTTTTCCTAAATTCCCATTGCATTTTCTGTCATGTCTGGTCTTTCCTACTTCCTGGACTAAAGTAAAGTAATTGTCATGTTATGAGCTGTTACTGTTCTCTGTTAAACAGCTGTGGTGTATCACCTGCAATGTCTCTCACTGCTTTCCTTTATTACTTACCTTCCCTCACCTTATCCTGTTTGCTTGTATGGCAGCCTTCCTTGAATGCTGTTGCAAAAAATCATCATCATTTAAACCAAGGGTCTCAAAGTACCAGCCTGCGGGTCATCTGCAGCCCAAGAACCTTCTCACTGCAGCCCGCGGAAAAGAGATGCAGGCAGACACACTGCTGGAAATCCCTCACAGTTCCCAGTGGCTGGGGAAGAGGGACAGAGATATCATCATTAGTTGCCGGGCAGAGTCAGGCATGGAGCCAGGCAGAGAGTGTCTTCAACCCAATAATTCTGAGCCCTTTGAAGAAGGTGTGGATGATCTGCTGGAGTCTGATGCAAACCTGGATTTCAAAAGGGTCAATGATTCGCAAACAAAAGCAAAACTGGAGGAGACTGAAGAGATTTCCAGTATTAAAAGTACTTGTAGAATAGCTGATGCTGAATACAAATTGGAGTCTCCCCCAGAAAAAAAAAATACATATCCTATTCAATAAGAGGCCTCTAACCATATAACGGAGACTCCTATTGAAGTACCTGTCCCTACTCTTAGCCATCAGAATTTACATATTGGAGGTGCTAGACCTAAACAGTTGCTTAATCTTCCTCAAAGAACTGCAACTGAGAGAGAGCCAAATATGCCTACGACTGAATTCCAGGAAGTGAATTCCATACCCCCAAAGGCCCCTCTCTCAGAAACCAAAACTAGTACTGACATAAGCTCCAAATGTAATCAGTCTGATACAGAAAACTCCTTGGAAGCAGGCGGAAGTTGCGTATCTGCAAGTGTAGAACCTGTTAAAACATCTCTAGTTCTGGGACTAAAACAGCCACCCTGGGTTCCCGATTCAGAGGCACCCAACTGCATGAACTCCCAAGTCAAGCTCACATTTACAAAAAAGAAGACATCACTGTCGTGCGTGTGGGAAAGTGTTCTGTGGTGTTTGTTGCAATCGGAAGTGATAAATTATCTATGGTATGCAAGGTATATTGATAATTTCTAAGGTCAACAAGTAAATTCATGATTGTATGTCCTATCTCCCCAAAGAGAGGCTTTCGATGTCTGATACTTGTTACAGGAGTTGGGTATGCTCCGTATTCTGCTCCCAATCTCAACATTAAGTGAATTGGAAAAACCTTTGCCCATGGTATTTCCAGTTTCTGAATGAGAATGCCACAAAGGAAAGGATTATTTGGTAACAGGAGATTGTCAAGTTTCTGAAAAGTTGGTGCAGGCATTAGTTTCTGGACAGAGTCAGCCATGGAGGTAGCATCACATTTTTCAACGATGTATATCAACAATTCGAAATACCTAACACAACTACCTGGTGCACACCTTGCTGCAATCCTGAAGGTTTCAACTGCTGAGTCACTGAGGCCAGACCTCAACAAACTGACAGAACTGAAGCATTGCCAGGTGTCTGGCAAACACTAAAAACTCTCTAGCAGGCGAAGAATTGTATAAAGTTGTATGACAGTTTTATTATTTCTAAGAAATTCAAAATAAAAAAATGCAATATACACATTTTCTTTTCTGAACACCATCTTCAGTGACATTATTAGCCTGCTGGGAGGATTTGAGAACTGGCAGTGGCCCTAAGGTAAATTGAGTTTGAGACCCCGGGTTTAAACTTAACTGACTTGATCTATTTTCCAAGTCCCCTACCCCACAGCCATTGGGGTAGGTTGATCTGTTGGGATTTCACACTGAATCATGACCTGCAGTTCCTGTGCTCAGACAAATCTCTGTTTCCCCTCAGTTTATTGGATCACAGATACTGAAGTTCGTTAAAGATGTGAGGTCACTGCATAACGCATTGTCATGGGTCTACCTTTCAGGCCTGCTGTTGATTGTGTTCTGTGCAACAGCCATATGTGTTGTCCTATGCATTTACTAAGAGTGCAATAAAAAGATAAACAAATTCCCCAAACGCATTTGTTTCTAACCTCCTTAATGACATTACTCCCTCTCCCCTCCCCACACCTGCACAAAACAGAGACAGAAGGGAAGGCAGAGGTGTTGCGCTTTAATACAGTTATACAGGGCCTTTGTCACCTCAGAGTTAGATTTGCTGTAATGTTCTCCCTTCTGAAGCTGACGTTAGGTCAGAATGCGGCTTTCTTGAGCACATTACACCAGGATCAGCACTGTCTGCCAGTAATTTTCCAGATGGACTGCAAGGTGCTGATGTTAACCGACGGAGCCCTAAACAATTTGGAACCTGGTTACCAAAGAGGCAGTCTCTTTCCCTAGGCCATTGTACCACAGTTAAATTCTGCAGAGACACTAGAGCTGGCATTCTCTCATAAGTGAGAGATATCTCGTGGACTGTACCTCACTGAAACACAATCACCCCTGGGATACAATATAACAGCTCCTTAGCGTCATGGAGCAACACCATACAATAGTTCAGAAGAGGAAATAAAGAATACCACAGTCACAAAATCTGTCAGGGTAGTTTTAGAAGGCAGGATGTCGTTTTTCACATTGATGTTTGTGCAGGACACTAGGGCTTGCACTCTTATCTTGCTAAAATTGCTAGGGGATGCTTAAGGACCAATAAGGACAGCATATTCATCTTATGTCCGGGATGGATTGATTTAAATCCACAAGCAGGAAACTTTGATTTAAATGGATTTTAATCTTGTTTTGCATTTGTAATTTTTAGTTATTTTCCTAAGAAAAGCAGATTCTCATTGGTTGGTACAAATTGTTACTTTCTGCTAACCAGAAGGACACACTATGGCTATAAAAACAACAACGAATCTGGTGGCACCTTAAAGACTAACAGATTTATTTGGGCATAAGCTTTCATGGGTGAAAAACTCACTTCTTCAGGAGTATTCCCTTCTCTTCATGTGTCATTATATAATGCCTGCATCTGTAACTTTCACTTCATGCATCTGAAGAAGAGGGTTTTTTACCTACAAATGGTTATGCCCAAATAAATCTGTTAGTCTTTAAGGTGCCACCATACTCCTCGTTGTTTTTGCGGATACAGACTAACATGGCTACGCCCTGATACATGACACCACTAAGGCTATACACATTTATTTAAGTAGTTTTATAGTTTAACATACATTTATTCAGACTGTTAAGTTTTACATTTTCTATTTGTTAGAAAATGTTAAATGTATTTCTTATTTACTAAAAGATGATTATCTTTTTAGTCGTGATCTGGGTCAAGCTGCTTTTGGATGGAAATTTGGAACTCAATTAAAACGCACAAACATTTTCAATTTGTTTTTACTAGTTAAGTAAAACTACCTTAAATGTGTTGGACATAAAAGTAAAAAAAAAGATTCTCAAAACGTGTTGTGCATTTATTTATTAGTTAAACAAATGGACTATTACCTGCAGTTAGTGAACTGATCTGATTGTTGTCACCACGTCCTTCAGGATTTTAGAATTAGTAGCTCTCCTTTCATACTCAGTTTTATTCATAGAGGGAAACAAGCTTTGCTGCCTTTTCCATCCCAATTTGTTTCTCAACTTCAAATGAGCTAGTAGTTTCACTGGATTAGCTGAATAAACTGAAATGAAGAAAATATTAATTCTGCCCCTACAGAAGAGACCGCTGCCAGGGGTGCGGGAACAATTTTTATAGTGGGGGTGTTGAGAGCCATTGAACCAAACTGTAAACCCTGTATCTGATGGAAACCACTTCAAGCCAGGAGATGCAGTAGCACCTCAAGCACCCCTAGTTCCAGCACCTATGACCCCTGCTGTCAAAAGCTGGTTTAACATTTCAACAAGCTCTGGTTCCAGGTGCTTAGCCAGTGACTTCCTCTAGTTCACTGATCTGACTTTCTTTAAAATGTGGAAGCAAACATATACTGCTTGAATGTTGTTATTTGTATTTCATTTAAATGATTTTTAATACTTTATAATAAGTTTAGGCATTAACTTTTGTTGTCAGAATTTTAGAATTTAATTTTAAATAGGTTGCTTTTTAAAAGGAAAAATGTATTTAATTTAAATAATCAGATTTGATTTTTTTAAATCACTGATTTTTATCCACCCTGCTTACATCTATTCTGCCTCCAACAGCACAGTGACCCCTAGCCCAGTGCTGGAACATTAGTCCAATACTGTCCTCTCTCTTGAATCACAGTAAAAGCAAGGTTTCAGAGTAGCAGCAGTGTTAGTCTGTATCCACAAAAAGAACAAGAGTACTTGTGGCACCTTAGAGACTAACAAATTTATTTCAGCATGAGCTTTCGTGAGCTACAGCCCACTTCTTCAGATGCACAGAAAGAAGTGAGCTGTAGCTCACGAAAGCTCATGCTGAAATAAATTTGTTAGTCTCTAAAGTAAAAGCAAGGAATCCTTGTTGCTTCCAAGTATGAAAAGCTGTCTAGTTACTTCTAAGAATTATCTTGTATTAAGAAAAGAGCTAGAAGTTGCTGTAATCCATGACTTTACCAATCTGGTTGAGAAGTCACTGCACAGTATTGACAACCTTTTAACTTTAGATTTAAGAGATAAATGTTGACCTAGTAAATGACTGTCCTGTGCTATCAGTCTGGCTGGAAGAACTAAGTCATCTGTCATCGGTGAAGTGGAAATGCGAGATACTGATTTACTGCCAGTCAGAGAGAGAAGCAAAAGGAGAGTTAACATTGAAAACTAACTTCATTTTACCTCGGAACTACTGCAACGAGCCCAAAGTGGTCGATAAAAGGGATGTTTCACTTTCAGTGCTTAGCGTTGAAAAGTCATAAAAGGGAAGGGTGAGTTTTATTAAACAAGAGACCCACCGTACCAGTCAGATAGATACTGGAGGACATGTGCTGCCATTTACAACACCTGTGTATTGGGAAGGATTACCCAGCTGATACTACATAGGGGACGGGTGCTAATCCTCTGGCTCATTATAAGCAGCATCTTACACTGTGAACAGTCTAATTTAATATCAGTGGGGATACTTGCAAAGACAATGCCAGCGTGGGTGCCAGAATAGAGCCCTGTCAAATTTAAAATTCATGCCAGAACATATGTATGGGGAATTCCCTTCTAGAGGAATCCACAGAACAGGGAGGATGCTGTCACCCTGCGTTGATAGAGGTCTAGCTGAAATCCCACCAAGCATACAAGCAGGATACAAGCAGCCTGAAAATGGCACAGACTGAGCTGACATCTCTCCAATAGAAATCCTCAGATGAAATGAGCATCAATGACTACCAGGACTGTCAAACCCTGAATCATTCCCCCATGCCACCTCCGACTTCAGGCCATGCTATTGGCCTCCATAGCTGTGACCAGGCTTCTTGGTTCAGACAGAAATATTCCAGGAATTCTCCTGATGGCCCAGTTTTCAATTACAGGAGTTCATGACACCACGGGGAAGCTATAAAAGAGGTACAAATTATGCTCACCTGTGACAATCACTCCCACAGCTGGCTGAAAAAAAAAAGACACCAGAACTCCCAGAAAAACTGTAATTTCACTAGCCCTCCTATTCCCTAAATCAACTATATTCACTCCGTAGCAAATAAGACAACTAATAGGTCTCTTCCAGCATTGCTGCTTCCAATTGCTGTATAATTTAGATTGATTTCCTCCCCCATCCCAGTGTAAACCAGGCCTGAGAGTTGCAGTAACAGATTAGAGCTTGCTGTTTGTACCTTTCAACTATTTGCAGATGGCTTAAATGTTCTCTTTACTCTTTCATCATAATTTAGCCAAACAATACATGTTTAGGGCGAGACTCTGATCCCAATTACATCAGTGTAAATTTGTGGTAACTTAGTTTAAGTCAGTGGATTATACCACTGTATATATATCACTAGATACATGTTACATTAAGGAAATGCCAAGAGGCAGGGAAACCATGACAAAGTCAGAATGTTTCAGTAGGACCTATGCTATTATGTTATTAAAATTCTCAGAGGCACTGCAGAAGGGAAGTCTCTGGGATTACCTGGGATTTCATCAGTCTCCCCATTGGTGTGTTTAAATCGATCTCCTTCCACATGGACATTTGGACACAGCACATCTACAAAGAACAAGAATAAAAAAGCAATGATTGTAAATGGAAGCTTGGTCACTCAATGGAAAATTATATAAATATAAGCAGTATCTATCTATCCCACTGGATATGAAATACAGATGCCAAAATTCAAACCACCTTCCAGTCAGTAAAAACTTTATTATGGTTGTTATTTGTATTATAGTAGTGCTTCCAGTACCTGGCTGAGATTGGGGCATTGTACAAACATTGAGAAAGAGACAGTCCCTGCTCCAAAGAGTTTAATATCTAAACAGACCCAGGTTCCCATCATCTCGTATCTCAATTACTGCACCATCCTTTTCTCTGGTCTTGATGAGTGGATTCAGAATGCTGCTGCAATGAGCATTTTCCTAGCCTTTGCTTTGATCATGTTACCTTTCCCTTTGCTTCCTTCCTCTAGCTTCCCATTCTTGATCATATTGCTTTTGAGGCTCTTCATGGCCTATCCCCACCCTAATTATCTTCTCTCATTCACTGTCAGGCTGTCAACTCCTGCCTCTGTTCAGCCCATGTCCATCGCCCATCTGTTACATTTTCAAACAAGCACCCAAGTTGCCCCTCACGCATGGGAAAAGCTCCCCATAAACATCCACAAAGCTACCTCAATATCCTCCTTCAGCACCCTCCTGGAAACTCTCCTTTGTGGTGAAGCCTACGGGAAACTTGACAGTGGTTAGGCTGTTGATGTGCTGAGACCACTGCCTATCACTGTCTCATTGTTTTCTTGTACTTCCCTATCTGTCCAGCTGTATCTCTTTGTTGTCTCTTGTCTTATATTGGATTGTAAGCTCTTTGGGGGTAGGGGCTGACTTTTTATTCTGTGTTTGTAAAGTGCTTACAACCATGGGGTCCTTGTTCATGATGGAGGCTCCTAGGTAATGCTACAGTAATACAAATAAACAGACTCACCAAAGGTCACAGAGCAGGTCAGTGGCAGAACCAGAAAAAGAACCCAGGTCTACTGAACCTCAGTCCAGTACCATATCCACTGGCTACCTCACCTCCAAAACACTGGGCTTTAACTACTTCCCAATGCGCCTTTGTTTTGCTCATCCACAAAGCACTGCCGAGCATAATGAAGATTTGGAACATCACTCCCAGGCAAGCCAAGTGTCAAATAGCGTTTGATAAAAAAAATCACACTAAAATACCCAACTTTTGTGCAACATTTGTCAAGCTCCAAATTGGTGTCAACTCGATCTTTGGGTCCATCTATCTATGTACACTAGTGCCTGCCTACCTACCTGTTTCCTATCATAGAGCTAAAGTAACTTTTTATTTATATTTGGTTTTCCTAGATCAATAGCTAATTTCACACTTCTAAACAATGGGACATATGGCTCAAGGAGTCTGTTTAATAAGAATATGAAAAATGTGCGCACCATACTGTGTATTAGAAATCGCGCTACTATTTTTCATTCCATACTTTAATGTTCAGCAGGTGGGAATCTAACACAGATACTATTCCTTCATCTGCACAAGATGTATGCATAACAATAAACACATCCCCTGGTCTTCCACTGTTGTAATTCCATCCTCATATGTCTTTCCCTGCACCTTTCGCTGATTATTAACCACTGCTGCATCATAACAGGCATCGTTTCAATGATTTGATTGTTAAGGAAGGAACCTGTCTTTTCTGTTTGTCCATAAAAAGGTATACTCAATTTAGGAGTGATACAAATAAAAAACATGATCAGCACTATTGATTTCAGTGGCAAAGGTTACTATACACTCGTTCCCGAAAGGAAGTGAAACCCATTATGAAATGGACAAAATGTGCACTCTAGAACAAGTACTGCAAACAATCCCTCATATTACTATGACATCTCTGAGCAATCATTAATGTACAATGGACGTCACCACAAAGCATAATCATCTTATTGGTAAGTCTATTTTGGGACTGCAGCACTGCTCCGAGATCAGAATTGTAAAACAGTAGATTTGCTACTGACAATCACACTTCTTTATGCATGCATCTGACGAAGGGAGTATTCACTCATGAAAGCCTATGCTCCAACATGTCTATTAATCTATAGGGTCCCACAGGACTCTGTCACTTCTTTATGTGTTCCTCTTTTGGGAATTCTTTTATTCAATACTTGGTCTTCTCCATTAATCCTGCTCTGGAACAAGAGTAACACAATTAAGGGAAAGAGGGATGGATGAACTGATCTGGGTAAGAGAACTCCCTGAACCTTTCATCATAGCTTGACCCATTCTGTTTTGGGGTTTTTGTTCCACAACCTTCAGTTCACTTTTTAAAAAAGTTTCAGGTACTTTGGGCTCTAGATAGAAGCAAAAGGCCCCCAAACTTCAAAACAGGCTGTTCTTGTGGCCTTTCCAACCTAAGCTGAAACAGCAAATTCCAGAAATCTCCCAAGGGCACCTTATATTCCCAGTTTTCTTGATAAATAGCAGAAAAACACCCCACAAAACCAAAATACCAGAAAATGTGCTGTTATCCAGAGCAGCATTAAAATGAACCAAATGATGGCATTTTCACTACAGTACCTCCCTTGACAAACTATTCCACAGCCTGGGAAGTTGTTCCATATATTAAGACAAAATTTTACATTGGTCAATTTTGTTGCTTCTTTCCTAGTGAGACACACCTCTTTATTACCTTAAGAATTCCTCATCTCCTTGGAGCCCAGACCTGCCTTCATTTCCACAGATCCACCTCTCAGCAACTTCACTGAGGGTATGTCTATACTACCTGCCAGATTGGCGGGCAGTGATGGATCCAGTGGGGTCGAATTATCGCATCTAGTCTAGATGCATTAAAATGACCTGTGAGTGCATTTCTGTCAACTCCAGTACTCCACCAAGGTGAGAGGCACAGGCGGAGTCGACGGTGGAGCGGCAGCAGTCAATTTACTGCAGTGAAAACACTGCAGTGAGTAGATCTAAGCACATGGACTTCAGCTATGTTATTCACGTAGCTGAGGTTGCATAATTTAGATTGATTCCTCCCCCCCCCCACAATGTAACCAAGGCCTAAGAGTTGCACCTGTGTAACAGAGTAGAGCTTGCTGTTTGTACCTTTCAACTATTTGCAGACGACTTAAATTTCCTCTTTACCCTTTCATCACAGTGTAGCCAAATACATGTTTATTGCCAGACTCTGATCCCAATTACATTAGTGTAAATTTGTGGTAATTTAGTTACTTCAGTGGATTCTACCAGTGTAAATGGAAGCAGAATTTGGCCACTGTATCTTTTGTTAATTGTCTTCTTATGCAATCTACCCCAATCCTTCAATTTTTCTGCTCTGATATCAGGACAGATACATTCTCCTGTAACTATCCTTAGTTTTTTTTTTTTTAACTAATGCTCTACTTGCTCTGAACAAAGTAGCACTAAAGGTTTTATCATCTTGGCTTTTTGAATCAAATCTTCCAGTCTCAGTACACAAGTATCTATGAGTCTACTATAAGAGATCAGGAACAGTCAGCATGGATTCACCAAGGGCAAGTCATGCCTGGCAAACCTAATTGCCTTCTATGAGGCAATAACTGGGTCTGTGAATAAGGGGAAAGTGGTGGATGTGTTATTCCTTGACTTTAGCAAAGCTTTTGATACAGTCTCCCACAGCATTCTTGCTAGCAAGTTAAAAAAGTATGGGTTGGATGAATGGACTATAAGGTGGATAGAAAGCTGGCTAGATCATCAGGCTCAACTGGTAGAGATCAACGGCTCCATGTCTAGTTGGCAGCTGGTTTCAAGCGGAGCGCCCCAAGGGTCGGTCCTGGGGCTGGTTTTGTTCAATATCTTCATAAATGATCTGAGGATGGTATGGACTCAGTCTCAGCAAGTTTGCAGATGATACTAAACTGGGAGGAGTGGTAGATACGCTGGAGGGTAGCGATAGGATACACAGGGACCTAGACAAATTAAGAGGACTGGGCAAAGAAACCTGATGAGGTTCAATAAGGATAAGTGCAGAGTCTGCACTTAGGATGGAAGAATCCCGTTCACTCTTACAGACAGGGACGAATGGCTAGGAAAGCAGTTTCTGCAGAAAAGGACCTAGGGGTTACAGTGACGAGAAGCTGGATATGATTCAACAGTGTGCCCATTTTAGCTGTAAAAATAGGGGTATTGCCAGCAGATCGAGGGACGTATCATTCCCTCTATTCGACATGGTGAGGTCTCATCTGGAGTACTGTGTCCATTTTGGGCCTCAACTACAAGAGGATGTGGAACAATTGGAGAGTCCACGGAGGGCAACAAAAATGATTAGGGGTTGGAACAATGACTACGAGGAGAGCGAGGAATGGGATTGTTTAATCTGCAGAAGAGAAGAATGAGGGGATTTGATAGCAGCCTTCAACTACTGAAAGGAGGTTCCAACGAGGATGGATCTAGACTGTTCTCAGTGGTACCAGATGACAGAAACAAGGAGTAATGGGTCCAAGTTTGCAGTGGGGGAGGTTTAGGTTGGATATTAGGAAAAACTTTTTCACTAAGAGGGTGGCGAAGCACTGGAATGGGTTACCTAAGGAGGTGGTGGAATCTCCTTCCTTAGAAGTTTTTAAGGTCAGGCTTGACAAAGCCCTGGCTAGGATGATTTAGTTGGGAATTGGTCCTGCAGTGAGAAGGGGGTTGGACTAGATGACCTCCAGATGTCCCTTCCAACACTGATATTCTATGATTCTAAGATTCTACTGGCTGTACTGAACATTTCTCCACTATAGAGATCTCAAGGTACGCACCTAAACTTCTAAAAAGTCATCTTCCCCCATGCACTTGTCTTGAAGTAAAACCGGACACTGATTTATGGGGGAGATTGTCTTCAGTTGTCCCAAAGTGCTAGCCAGCTCTGACAGAATACAGCCCCATATTCACAGCCCAAACACTACTGTAATAATCTTTGCACACAGTATGCCTTGCAAGGTATCATTTGAAAACTCATAATTTACTGTTCAGTATTGCCCAGGTAAAATGTGTGTGGCAACACTGTATGTGACGTTATAAGAATAACATCATACTGGGGACTAACACATGCTCCAAACCGCACAGTCCTGGCCAAATGGATGTTGGCAAACAGATCTGACCTAAACAAAGGAATGTGTGCTTACTGCTTAAATGCAAATTAAAGTAACAGAATCATCAAGCAGAAAGGGGAGACAAAGGAAGCTCAAACAGGTGAAAAAAACAGCAGGAAACATCCTTCTACATAGGTCTTGTCTACACTACCAAGTTTTGATGCCAAAAATTGCCTTTTGTCGACCAAACAGTGAACATGTACACACTGTGATGCAAGTTTTGTTAGGGAAAATGCCCAGTTTTGGCAACAAAAAACATCCACTCCAACAAGAGACTTATGTTTTTTTCTTCTAAGTTTTTATCAACAAAGTGCCAGTGCAGATACCAGGCTCGATTTCATCACTTTAATTGGCCTCCAGGAGGTGTCCCACAATGCCCATCCTGACCATTGTGGTCAGCAGTTTGAACTCTACTGCCCTACAATCAGGTAAACAACCATTGGCCGCTCCCACTTAGAAGCCCTGGGAATTTCTGAAATTCCATTTCCTGCTAGCTCAGCATGGAGAGGTCTCATTGCATCTTTCTAGGTGACCATGGCACTACCAATACATGCACAGGCACGTTAATAATTTCCTTACTAAAATATAAGGCCCCAAATGTCACCATTGCCTACTAGGAAAACTGTAACATTGAAGCATCTCTGACAGAGATATATATTACTGGTGCTGGCTGTCAAAGTGCTGCCTCAAAGCCTCTCTGATTCAGATTGCCCTCCTCTGGGCCCCTCTGACAGCCCAGGTATCTGGCTGCTCAAAATCAGCAGCCAAGCGCTCTGCCTCAGCACTCTATCCCTGAGAAGCCTTTCACACTTAGCTTCACAGAGTCATGCAATGTACAGCACGTGGCTATGATCATGGGAATATTATCCTCATTAAAGTCTAACCTGCCATAAAGGTATCGCCAGTGTGCTTTTAATCTGCCAAAAGCACATTCAACTGTCATCCAGCACCTACTCAGCCTGTTGCTGATTCGCTTCTTACTACTCTCCAGGTGTCCCATGTAAGGTTTCATTAGTCACAGCCATGAGGGGTATGCTGGGTTTCCCAGGATCCCTATGGGCATTTCAACATCCATGTAACCGAGCGAACTCACCCCCGCGGCACCTCCTGCTCGTTGCTTCAGGGAATCAGCTCACTTATACAGCTCGGAACACCCTCTGCAGGCCGGTGATCCGCCTCCTGGGTTCCGCTACTGGCCCCACATCCCTCCCTGGACCCCGGTGCCCCTTTTATGTGGGGTTCTGCCCCCTGGCAGTAACCCCTTTCTCTTAAGGGTTTCCCCCTCCTGGGAATCCCCCCCCCACTCTATCCCCACTTTGCCTCAGGGTCTTGGCAACTGCCCAGTCATTAGCTAGCTCCCACGCCCTGGGGCAGACTGCAGTGTTAGCCACTCATCATTGGCAAAGGGGTTTTGCTGCCGTGGCCTACCCCTGGGTTGCACCCTGCAACCCCAGTATCCCTTAGCCTACTCCTAGGCTGCAGCCTGGGGCTTTCCAGGCAGGAGCTCCCCGGCTCCGCTGCCTTCCCCAGCCCTGCTTCGCTCTAGGTACCTTTCAGCCTACTCCTTGCAGCAGCCAGGCCCTTCTCCCTCTGAAGCCAGAGAGAGACTCCCCAGCCCTGGCTTTTCTGCCCTTTTATAAGGGCCTGTGGCTCAGTTTGGGGCGTGGCCCCAGCTGCAGCCACTTCCCCAATCAGCCCAGCCTAAAAGGCTGCTTTCTCCAGCCCCGGCCCCTTCCCTGGGCTGTTTTTAACCCCTTCAGGGCCGGGGCAGGGATCCACCCTGCTACAATCCCCCACTGTAATCTTCTGGTTTGGAAAGAAAGTCCCCACTTGCAGCTTTTTGAACAGGCTGATGTTCCTGAAGATGCATGTGTCATGCTCCTTCCCGGATCACCCTGCGTTGATGTCAGCGAAATGCCCCCAGTGATCCACAAGGACCTGCAACATCATGGAGAAGTACCCCTTTATTGATGTACTCTGTCGCAAGATGGTCTGGTGCCAAAATTGGAATGTGTGTGCCACAGTTAGGGAAACCCATTTCTGCAAAGCCATCCACTATTTCACACACATTTCTCAGAATCACTGTCCTCCACAGCAAGATGAGATTTATTGCCCTGCAGACTTGTATTAACGCAGCCCCAACGGTCAACTTCCCCACTCCAAATTGATTTGCGACTGACTGGTAGCAATCTGGAGTCGCCAGCTTACATACAGCAATTGCCATGTGCTTCTCTACTGAGACGGCAGCTCTCATTCTGGTGTC
Organism: Chelonoidis abingdonii; assembly: GCF_003597395.2. Classification (NCBI taxonomy): domain Eukaryota; kingdom Metazoa; phylum Chordata; order Testudines; family Testudinidae; genus Chelonoidis; species Chelonoidis abingdonii. The sequence continues at coordinate 291,174,795 of NC_133770.1, forward strand.
CTTGCACCGCAGGTCTGGGGCAAGCTCTGCACACAGTTCCAGGAAGGTGGCTTTCTGCAGCCGAAAGTTCTGTAGCCACTGCTCTTCATCCCACGCCTGCATGACGACCCAATCGCACCATTCAGTGCTTGTTTCCTGAGCCCAAAAGCAACAGTGTACCCTATGCATCTGCTCTGTGAATGCCAAAAACAATCTGAGGTTGCTCCTATCCATATCATGCAGACTGTCATGTGCCTGCAAGTCTTCTTCTGTTAGGAACTTCATGATTGACTGTACTGCCATCTGCAATGTCTTCATGAAATTTAACAGAGCATAGGAGAGCAGTGCGGGATCCATCCCTTCTCACAAAGGTGCCAGGGCGCACAGCAAGGAAGAGCACTTCAAAAATGCCACAAAAGAAAGCTGGAAGTCTATGGAGTGCTGGGACAGAAAGCAATGCATCATGGAACATTTAGCATGGTCCCAAGATTGGCTGCTCCACCTTCCCACAACACCTAGCAACAGATGATGATGAGCAGGACTGTGGGATAGGTACCCACAGTGCATTGCTCATGCTGTCGATGATGGTGCCGTCAATGTGGATGTGATTTGCTGACAGAAGGAGCATGTGTGAACATGAAATTCCGATTTTCTTGACATTGACTTTTGGATGTCAACATTACTTTGGTCGATAAACTTGGTAGTGTAGACATGCCCTTGTCAGTCTTTGTCTGCAGAGACTGTAAGCTTCACGGGGCACAGACTGTGTATGTACAGTGCCTAGCACAATCTGGTCCTGATCTTGGGGTCTCTAGCCTCTACTAGAATACAAATAAAAACAGGGCTAGACCCTCAGCTGTCAGTGGAGCTAAATGGATTTACAGCAGCTAAAGATCTGGCTCCTAAAGTTTATTTTTAGCCTCATTCTTAAAAAAGAAAATGGAGGTGGAAAAACCCTTTCCTTGCTCTGAGGGATAGAAACTATTTCTTCCTGGGATAGGGGAAGAAGGCAGAGAGATCTGGGGAAAGCATACTCCTGTCTAAGACACCTCCTGACTTACAAATGGAGCACATTTGATACAGAATCCATGAGACACCCCCAACATGGAACCATGTGGGCTTATTTCCATAGCAGAATGGCACTTTAATGGATGAACACGTGCGCAGCTAATGCTCGTTACGGTACCATGCTCCACCTGCAGCGATGCCCTCAGGCTGCCAGTACCCAGGAGTGAGTAATTATTACAGTTTAAAAATGAGTTACTTCGTAATTATTATGGTTTCCTCTGAGGCAAAGTTCCTGAGTTTGGTCTCTGACTCCAGCCGAGGTGAAGTTAATATTCCCCTTCCTAACATACATTTGACTGTCAAGCACCAGGTCCTTATCTCTCAGAACAACCTTTGAAGGGGCCAATGTGGTACTTGATTCCAACGAATAAAGAGGGAAGAAAAATAGGAGGCGAGAGAGAGAGGCAGAGGAGAGGTCATCCCCATGGAAACATATCAGACTCTCGTATAGTTTACAGTGCTCTTTGCAGCATAGTTCCAAGATTCTGTAGCCTTCAATTAACTTGGAAGGTTACAAGCAGAGCTAGTTAAAGTGTTTGTTGCAAAAAAATTATTCGATGGAAGCTTAGCCTTTTTTCTGTGTGCATAATTGTCCCAGTCAAACAGGCCAGAACTAATATCAACTGGTCAATTATTCTATTCTTATGACTGTCATCTTCCTCACAAGGGACTGCGCTTTTCTTCTATAGGCAAAGGTGCTCTCTCAAAGTGCCATACATTTCTCTTGCTGGACTCAAAACTCCCTGCTCTTCCAACATGAAATTCCCTTTTGATAACAATACTCAGCAGCATTTTCTCTCCCTCTCTCTTAGTTGTGTGTATATCTGATTCTCAGTATAACATGACATCCGGCAGGGCTTCGTGTACTGATGTTTAAATACCAAAACAACAGGCTGTGAATAAAGCAGGTTAAGACTAGCCAGGAAATCTGACACCTTCCTCCCTTCCTTTCCCTTCAAACTCAAAAGCCCTCCCCTGCCAGGGTAAATAAGACTCCTAAGGAAAACACTTCCAGTCCAAACCTTCACTACTTGCGGCAGGGCACGACCAAGTCCTTAGCCCTTCCTGAGCCACAGCCCTGTGTCCAGGGTCTGGGTGACCTATCTCCCCAGCTGTAGCTAGCATTTGCCTCTATTTCTCTCAGGGGCCACAAACATTCCTCCACCATCTGGCTGCAGGGATCTCAGAATGCTACCTCAAGGTGGCACCACTGAGGCACAGAGGAGCCAATGTCCAACCTCTCACGTGGGTTCCATCCCTGAGGTCTTAAACTATGAAGTGCTAACAACTCCCACCACAAACATTGGCTTCTTTCTTCATTCCAGACTGCTTCCTGCGCTGGCTTCCTTCTTAGGAACTCTTCCGGAGGCTTCTATAACTTAGAAGGCAGTCAGTATCTCATCGACACACCGCTCTTCAATGCCCCAGAGAACTTCAGCATTGACACACCTTCAGAATGGACAGACTGCAAACAATATGTTGCAAGATTTCACATTGCTACCAAGCTCCACAAAGAAACTGGAGATATACAGATATCTTTAATTTATGGGGAAACAAGCAGAGCCTATCTTTAAATTTGATGACTTTACTGGAGACAGTCACAAAGATGACTATGAAAGGGTTCTGGCTATGTCTGATGTATAGTTTATACCTCAGAGAAATATGGTTTATGACAGCATTATTAAACCATAGAATTCAAGGCCCAGGAGAGAATGTTGAATGTTTATAAGAGCTATGCATAGATTGGCTGAAAACTGATTTGGGGAATGCAAACAATGAAAATATCAGAGACAGGCTGGTTATTGGGGTAAGAGATAAAAACTTGCACAACAGTTCCAATGGAAAAGACACCTAATGCTACACAAACTGTTCAAATAGCAAAGCAGTCTGAGCTGGTGAGACAGCAAAACCAAGAGCAACTGGCCAAACCTGAAAAACAAGAAACTAGTTTAGAGGTAGTAAAGAAACTCAGCGTCACCCTTAAATGTTATTATCATAAACCCCTGAGGCAAGGAGAGAAAATCCCAGAGTAAGAGGGACAAATTCCAGCTTACATGCACAAGGTGTGGAAAAAGTCATATCCCAATAGATGATGCACATCCAGCAAGAGACACACACTATAATAAGATATGGACATTGTGCTGCTGTTTGCTACAACAAAGCAGTCGGAAGTTGAGTCATATTACAGACAATCAAGAGCCATTGTTTCTGGTAACTACCACTTGTGATGATAAAGAGCCTGCCTGCAGAGTGAAACTGAATATTCATGGCAAGACTATTGACTTTAAAATTGACTCTGGAGCTGATGTCACAATCATCTGAGAAGGGACATACAATTTGGCCACTACCAATGCTGAAGTCAGGTGACTAGCCCTGGCAGTATTCTGAACCGAATGGGACAGTCCACCACAGAAAAAAACTTATAAAGACAAAAGCTATGCTTTCAGAGTCTATGTGATCAAAGGACCACGGACCAACAACAGTCTCTGCTGCAGTGTGAATCATGATTGGCCTAATGAGAAAGGTGTAAGAACTCAATGGAGGATTTGATGATACTGGATTTTTTAATACAACTCAACTTATGAGAGAATGCCATACAGTGAACAAACACCCCTATCAGAGAGACTTTGGAAGAGACAAGGAACAGATGTATGCGTATTCAGAAGACATCATTACTTGGTCACAGTGGTCTATTTTCCCAGGTATATAGAAATAATGTACTTGGAAGACATAACATGTTGCCGTGTTATCAAGAAACTGAAGTGCAATTTTGCTCACTTCAGTATTTCAGAACAGCTAGTAATGGACAATGGATCTTAATTCACTGCAGCAAAATTTAAGTCATTCCAAACAAAATATGATTTTGAGCATATTACCAGCAGCCTGTGTTACTCACAAGTAAATGGAGAAGCTGAAAGAGCTTTACTGACAACCAAGGAAATCCTACAGAGGGAAGAGCCACTTCTTACTCTTCTGAGTTACAGATCAACACCAATAGCAGCTATTGGATAGAGTCCAGCACAACTCCTGATGAGAAGACAACTCAGAATCTTTTCCAAAGCTGAAACAATAGTTCTATCTCCAAAGTTGCCAGACATCAACAAAGCAGCCAGACTGGATAAAAAGGCAAAGGAGTTTATGAACAGTTTTTAAAAAACACAACACTCATAGATCTGTTGGAAATAGAATCTGATCACCATGTTCATGTCAAATCGGATGGAGAAAAAGGATGGACAACTTCGGCTGTCATGAACAAAAGAAATTCAGTGTTCCAATCACATGTAATCAAGACCAACAGTAGAGAGTTCAACAGAATACGTCAACATCTACAGTTTGTCCCTCAGAAAGAACAATCAACAGAGAAGAACAAGAAGACAACTCAAAGATCACAAGCTGATTACAGCTGGTCATGGCAACTAAAGATCAGCCAGACAACCAAGTTGTTATGCATGCGGATCATGTCATTAGAAAACCAGTATGACACTTTCATACCGATTTGTACTAACCTTCAAAGACAGTGTAATAGTGTAAACATTGCAAATAACTTATCCCATGAAGTGGGTATTCACCCATGAAAGCTGATGCTCCAATACGTCTGTTAGTCTATAAGGTGCCACAGGACTCTTTGCTGCTTTTACAGATCCAGACTAACACGGCTACCCCTCTGATACTTAACGGAGGAAATGTAATGGGATGCTAAGCTGTATTACACTATTTGGCCACTAGGTGGCACTGTGCATAATAGACCTTATTTAAGTTAACTTTAGCCATACCCCGGGAGCTTGAAAGGATCTTACCATGAATACACTTGGTAGAGAACAGTGGCTCTTAGTCTCAAGCTGGGGGTCGGAACCCCTCAGGCAGGGCCGGTTCCAGGCACCATCTTAGCAAGGAGGTGCTTGCTCTGGAGTGGGGTGGCATGTTCAGGTATTCGTCGGCAATTCGGCGGAGGGTCCCTCACTCCCGCTTGCAGCGAAGGACCTCCAGCTGAATTACTGCAGATCGTGATCGCGGCTTTTTTTTTTTTTTTTTGGCTGCTTGGGGCGGCAAAACCCCTGGAGACGGCCCTACCCTCAGGGGGTCATGAGGTGGTTACATGGGGGGTTGTGAGCTGTCAACCTCCATCCCAAACCCTGCTTTACCTCCAGCATTTAGTGTTAAATATATTTAAAAGTGTATTTAATTTATAAGGGGGGGGAGTTGCACTCAGAGGCTTGCTATGTGAAAGGGGTCAACAGTACAAAATTTTGAGAGCCACTCTATAGAAGTACATGCGGCATGTCCCATCTGTCTCCACCCAATATAAGAGCCCAATGTTCAACAAAGAAAAAAAGTCTAGTTTTCACTTCTCAGCTGTAAAACAACTAGGCTGGCACAAAAGCAGTGAGTACTTTCCACAGTTTAGCCTGCTTTAAATTACTGGGAACAGACAAACAATTATATTGACTGAGTCTCTAGCTATAAAAAACTAAGCCTGCAAGTTAACAGCCTGGCCACTTGCGTCCAAAAGAACTGAGTGCCAATCTGGCAGCACATCAATCAGTGCCAGCTGGCATTCAAGTTGAAGTACTATTTCCAGAGGTGGCATTAGAGGAAAGGCAAAACAACAGTTGTTTTTCTGCAGCCTTTATCCAAGATCTGAAGCAAATGTGATCATTGTCATCAAGAAACAAGAAATCCACTTGTAAATGTTGTTAATAAACACTAAATCAAACCTTGTATGAATGTCTCAATCCTTTATACAACTCCTCGGAAATGCTCTGCAGAGTTGGGTGTCTAATACAGATGACAAGTGCCAGAAAGAAATAAAATCTGTACTGAAACAAACTTGGGTTGCTAAAGCTAAACTCCAAGTATCTCTTAAATGTCCAAACAGAACAATCTGTAAAACAGAAGAATAGATGCTTGTTTCAAAACCAGCCAACCCCTGCTACCTATCTACAAGGGAAACCAGTTTCCGAAAGTCATCTGCTCTGCTGCACTCTCCCTGGGCTTTTCAGATTCATACAGTTTAAAGGCCAAAGGGATCATTTGACCTCCTGTATTGAGAGAGGCCATTAAACTTCCCCCAGTTACCCCTGTGTTGAGTTCAATAACTTGTGTTTTGACTAAAGCATTACTTTTGTTTGGCTAAAATAAAAATATCTTCCAGAAAGGCATTCAGTATTGATCTGAAGACATTAAGAAATGGAGAATCCGCTAGTTCCTCTGGTAGATTGTTCCAAAGATTAAACAATCCCGCTGTTAAAAATTTGTGCCTTATTTGTAATTTGAATTTGCCTGGCTTCAGTTTCCAGCCATTGGTTCTTGCTTTGCCTTTTGCTGCTAGATTAAAGAGCCCTCAATCCCCCAGCATTTTATCCCCATAAAGGAACGTATACACTGTAATCAAGTCAATCTTCTATTTGATAAGCTAAACAGATTAAGCTATATATAACTGCATTCAGCAGCTGTTTAAATAGGCCCACTTACCAAGCAATTGAGATTGCTCTGTACGACTGCCCTAGACTCGTTATCGACAATCCATGTGTCATCCACAAATTTTAACAGCAGTGATTTTTATATTTACTTCCACATCATTGGAGTAAATGCTGAAAAGCATCAGGACAAGACCCAATCCCTGCAGAGCCTCACGAGTAACACCCCTATTGCATGAGGATTTCCCTACTGCTAACTACCTGTTGAGATATGTCGGTTATCCAGTTCTTAATCCACTTAACATGTGCTCTGTTGATATTGTATGGTGTTAATTTTTTTTTAGTCAGAATGCCGTGATACTAAGACAACACCTAACAAAAGTCTATGCATATTACATCTGTACAGTTGCCTTTATCAAACTTGTAATCTCCTTAAAGAATGAAATTATGCGTGTTTGACCTGACCTATTTTTCATTAAAAAATGTTGGCTAGCATTAATTTTATTCCTATCCTTTAATTCTTTATTAACTGAATTCCATATCAGTTTTTCCATTTTTTCCCCTGGGACTGACATTAGCTAACTAGCCTATAGTTACCCAGGTCATCCTGCTTGCCATGTCTGAATATTGCACAACATTAGTACCTTCCAGTCTTCCCCAATATTCCAAGATTTATGAAAAAGTAACATCAGCGAGTCAGCTCTTTTAGGACTCTGGGATACAATTTATTCAGGGGTGCTAAAGATGACTGCTTGCTTTTTTAGGATGGTTGAAGAACCTCTCTTGGTAGCTGCTTGTTTCATACTGCAAGGACTGCCATCAGATATTCCCCTGTAGCTTTCTCTTCTAGCTCTCCAGAGATAGGTTCCTCCAGAGTTGATTTATCAACCATTTGATAATGTTTGATACTTTTACCTGGGTTTAATGCCTCCTGGTTCTCTTTCTTCTCTTGGTCACAAATCTCCAAATCATTCAGAACCATTTTTGGCTTATCCATCAATGATATCCCATGTGGTCCTGATACAACTCTAAGCCAGCACTCTATTCAGAGTCTGCTAGGGGGCCCCTCTGGACTGCTGCAGGGGTGCAAAATTGATAGGGAACAAGAATACCCCATCCATGCCTATGCCTTTCCATCCCCTCTCTCTATATTCCCCATTCTAGAATGCCCTCTGCAACGGAGGGGTTCCTGGCATAGAAGACCCTTGCAACAGTGTATTTCTCAAGCAAGTGCAAAAGAGAAATAATGAGGAAATATAGGGAAAACGATGAGTCTGGCCCTGTTTGCTGATTATTCAGCCTAGCAGATAAATGGCTGTTGTACTTCTGTGGAGAAGCATTCAGTGAATTTAAAATTCTGTAGCACTCTGAGCACGATGGGTTTCCCCAGTGCCTAAGTATGTTGTTGTCATAAACAGATAGCTAAGGGTTAATGTCTCTTTCACCCGTAAAGGGTTAACAAACAACACCTGACCAGAGGACCAATCAGGAGACAAAATACTTTCAACCCTGGGTGGAGGGAAGTTTGGGTGTGGGTCCTTTGTTCTGTGTTTTTTTTCTTTCTCTCGGGGGTATGAGAGGGACCAGACATTACTCCAGGCTCTCTAAGTTTCTGTTCAAATAGTAAGTAGAACAGGCGATTTAGGTCTTTTATTGTTTTTTCTGTTTGCACATGTGGATGGATCTGGCTGGTTAACTTTTATATGTGTAGTTGCTGGGAATATTTTGATTTGTATGGTTACGGAGGAAGGGTTCTTCCTTGTCGTAAACTATAGGACCCTGTAATATTTACATCTTGAAGTTACAGAGATAATTCTTTACTTTTTCCTTTCTTTATTAAAGATTTCTTTTAGAGAACCTGATTGATCTTTCCTTGTTTCCCTTGTTATTCCAGGAGAGTGGGTGTAAACACCAGGACTGGTGGGGGAGGAGGGAAGAGGAGAGAGAGGCTAATTTCTCTCTGTGTCAGGATTACTGTCTCTCTCAGGAAAGTCTGGGAGGGAGGGGGAAGGGAATGGTTTATTTCTCCTTGTTTTAAGAATCCAAGATGGGTTCCTTGGGGTCCCCAGGGAAGGTTGGGGAGGTCGGAGTGCCCCAAAACACTATATTTTTGGGTGGTGGCAGTGCTATCAGATCTAAGCTGGTAATTAAGCTTAGAGGTTTCATGCAGGTACCCAAATTTTGGACGCTAAGGTTCAGATTTGGGAAATATACCTTATGACAGTTGTGTATGCTGAGTTTCTCTCAAAAATGATCTAAGCTCTATATATGCCTATTAGCATCATTATTAATAATTATTATAAAGGAGGGTAAATCACAAGAGTGGGAGTACAGAAAAGAGAATTCTTGTATAAAGTACATGCTTTGCTCATACTCAAGTCTATGGATAATTGAAAACAGACACAACCCCCCAACCCCCAAAGAGACCGTGAAGGGTACGTGTAATGCTAGTTCAAGGACTTCTTATCATGCTTATTTTATAAACAGTCACTCACTGGTCCTTAATAGCTGACCATCTATTTAGCAAAATAAAACAAATTCATAGGCCACATTTCAACCCTGCCTAAGTGGCTCTTCATAGGCGACCTGGAACGATGCCCATGAATAACTTTCCATCCAAGCTTTTCTCAGCTGACTTGTGGTCTGCAAGACTGTTACCATTGCTCTTGGTGGTCTTAGAAAGGATTTTTGCCAGCAGGAACTCCAAACACCTTCCCTCCTTCTTCTGAAAAATTCTCTTTGCAGTCCAAGTTTCTGGTCAATCAGTGCTGCCACCCTGCTTTCCCACAGCAGAATCGAAGCCATACACCACCCTCTCATAGCAATGTCCACAGGCCAATTCTTCCATCACCTGAAAGATGCCCTGAGAAAAGGACATGGAATGGTAGCTCTGATATCTGAGGAACCCATTATATGTTGCTCAGGAGATAAGTCCATTGCAGTCAATAAGATTGTGATATTATCTGTCTTTCAGAAGTCTCCTTCAAGGAATGGTGTAATATGTTGGTGGCTAATAGAATTTAGGATCCAGATGTAAATGGGGTTTATATTTCTCCCATACTATAACAACTCTGGATATTCTTATTGCCCATATAAATGTGAAATTCTGTTTTTATATCCTGCTAAACAGAACCTTTAATCTAGCAAATAAAAACGTAGTAAGATGCACTGGCACCTAGACAAACCCAGACTACCAATAAGGTACCTTTTTTTTTTTTTTTTAAGAGTGGAGGTAAATAACTAGTGGAACAGCTTATCTAAGGACATGATGGACTCTCTATCCCTTGCCATCTTTAAATCAATATTAGAAGCCTTTTAAAGGGTCTCTGTGAGAGGGTGTACCAGGCACTTTGAAGCCCACTTCTGGAGGCCTCGTAGTCCTACCACACACTGCCCCAGAAAAGAAGCAGTGAAGATAGGTCCTCCAGGCCAGCCTAGAAAGGCTGCATGGAAGCAGCCAATCAGAGCACAGCAGGCTCAGCTAAAAAGAGCTGGGGGGCCTGAGCAAGTCAGTTCCTGGTTGGGACCAGAAGGGTGAGGAAGGGCTGGAAGATGGAGAAACTCTGCATGCAAGGAGGCCCGTGAGAGACCCTGCACAAACAGGGAACAGACAAGAGAACCCAAGGACTGTTCCTTAAAGTAATGGGTGAAGGTGACGGGACCAAGTGGGAAGTAGCCCAGGGAATGCAGCAGCAACTATTGAGGGAAGCAGTACATGGCTGCTGTTTATAGGGACCCTGGGTTAGGACCTGGAGTAGTGGCCAGGCCCAGGTTCCCACTGCCCAGTGGGGAAGTGGCATAAGACCCAAAGAGGGGTTAACACTCTATTAGAAGCCTAAGAAAAGGGACTAGATTAATGGGGAGCAACAGGGGCTGAAGTGAGAAGGCACCCATATGAAGGAGGAGCTGAGTCCAACTTGAGCCAGGGAATTGGAAGATGTTTGTTTGTGTCTTGGACCTGAATACCCTGGAAGGGCTTTGTCCATTTTAGACTGTGACTTGGCTGGAAGCCTGAACCACTGAAGACCTGCCCCGCCAGGATAACAGCCCATGGGGCATTGTGAGCAGAGAAAAAGAGTGCATGGTTGCACCCAGCTGACAGGAGGTGCTTACAAGAGGTAAGTCCACCCCTCAGTCTGCTATACCTCAACCCATTGTTATGGGCTTGATCCAGGGAATCCTCAGTGAAATTCTATAACGAGTGTTATTGCATGAGGTCAGACTGGATGATCATAATGGTCTTTCTGCCTTAAATTATATTATTCCAGCTCTACTCTCGTAAGTGCGGGTTACTGAAAGATGCTCCTCCTTCAGGCTGACAGTCAAAGCAGCCATTTTTTAAACAACCTTTCCGAATAGAAGGCATTTCGTTGGGACATTTGGTTAAGATGCGGGTTTGTGTCTATTATAGTGATACTTGACTGTGCCCCTCAATGTTTTCCACTGAGAAATCCCAACTGGCAACACTCCATCCCATTGTCCTCAGGACTCTTTGAAACCGTTTCCTGTTTTTATTTCTTTCTTTTCAAGAATAAGTAAGCCCTCAGCTGCTAATAACTCCTTCGTGGATTTGTGTGTAATGAATATTGAACATGTGTAGCTGTCAAGTTTTACAAGAATAAAGCAGGGAGGTTAGAGGAGAAATACAAAGGAGATTAGGATCAGGGATATTTTATTGCCAGTGGATTTTGTTTTGTTTAGGAGTCCTAGGATTTCAGAATTCTGGTGGCCTCCAATACCCTTGCTACAATTACAGTGAGAATTAGCATTGTAACTGTTAGCCCCATTTCCCTCCCTGCTGTGAGGAGCCCCTATATCCTTCTTGGACATCTGAGGATCCCATGCTATCATAGACTTTAAGGCCAGAAGGAACCATCATGATCATCTAGTCCAGTGGTTCTCAACCTATGGCCCAATCAGCACACAGCTGTGGCCCATGTGACATCCTCACGTAGTATATCTAGTGTGTGGATGTGGCCCATATAAAGCACGCAGAGCTGCTTACGCAGCTGACAATAGTAAATGGGTTGGGAACCACTGATCTAGTCTGACCTTCTGCACGTTGCAGGCCACAGAACCTCACCCAGATGCCCATCCATTCCTGTAATAGACCCACAACCTCTGGCTGAGTTAGCAAAGTCCTCAAATAATGATTTAAAGATGTCAAGTTTCAGAGAATCCACCATTTACTCCACTTTAAAGCTGCAAGTGATCCCTTGCCCCATGTTGCAGAGGAAGATGAAAACCAGCCAGGAGTCTCTGCCAATCTAGGGTGACCAGACAGCAAGTGTGAAAAATCGGGATGGGGGTGGGGGTTAATAGGAGCCTATACAATAAAAAGACCCAAAAAATCAGGACTGTCCCTATAAAATCGGGACATCTGGTCACTCTACTGCCAATTTTTTTTTTTTTAATCTGACCTGGGAGTATATTTCTTCTCAATCCCAAATATGGAGGTCAGTTGGTCATTTCCCCCAGATTTGATTCTTCCTTCTGCAGTGATCTACCTCTCCTGTATCTCAGCCACCACCACTCTTGCTTGGGGATGGGTAAACTCAGTGTGACAAATTTAGACCTTACTCATCAATTGTTTCCCCTCAAGATGCTTGAGAGGCAAGACTTGTTTGATTGTTTGTTTTCTTGTGATGGATCAAAACATGAGCTGTGGGATGCTACCTATTTTTATTTTATTTCCTATTAGTTCTGGAAGCAAAGCAAGTTTTACTTTCAAATAAGTATGTTTATCGTTGGCATAGCACAAGTTTTCACTTGCTGGTAGTTAAAATTGTTTGCTTATTTAACATTCCCTTGTAAACCACAGATGTACATTAAGAGGGAAGAGTTTTATGAGAATGAAAACTTAAACAACCCAACTTCACAGGTTTCATGAGGTCTGGAACGCTGCCAGGTTCTCAGAGGAACTCTCTCCTGGCCAACATCAGCACTGCTCCTTGATCATTCCGAGAGGTTGCTGGGCAGCAATGCCAGATGTTTCAGATACTGTTTAAATCTCTGGCTGGCTGACCCTGCACACTGTCTCCAATAGGCAGTGCTACCTTTATCATCTACTCTCCTTAAATTTTGAATAATCTGCCTAAATTCCAAACTTTTTTAATTTCTCTTTTTAAAAGACTTCTTTAACCCACCACCTCCCTGCTATCCCTATGTATTACACATACACACGCAATCTATTTCCCGCAAAGTTAATTTTCTGCAATGTTCCCTAGCAGAAAGAGACAATATTTCAAGTGAAATACGTCCTTGAAAACAAATTAATAGAAAGCACACTTATACCTTTCACTTTAATTATAGTGGTGGCACTGACAGAGTAACAATACAATAATTGCTTCAAACAAGAGCGGTATAATTCCTAAAAGGAGATATGACAGTATTATAGGACTTAGATCATTCCCTCCCTGCAGCTTTAGTAGACAAGGCAGTTCTCAATTCCTTTCTGAAATCTCTCTGTGCAGTGCTACTGAGCCATGTGCACAATCTGAATCCAACCCCAGTAGGAAAAAGAATCACTGCTAAGAATGATAACCCAGAGGGGATCTCCCTGCTTCTCCTCCAATAGTGCAGAATATGGTGCTCCGATACTGAGGTAATGGGTCTGGTAAAACCTGGAGAAAATAGCATAGGAAAGTGTGCAGGGGGCACAATAAATTTTCCCCCTTGTACACCCCATGCAGTGGACAAACGCAATCACTTGTACTCCCAAGAACTCCACCCACCCTCCAAAGGGTGAGAAGAGGAGGTGGAGCCTGGAACCCACCTTGTCTTGTCCATCCCTCAAGGCAGCAAATCTGCCCAAGCCTGGAAGGCAGCATCCTACATTATCGTAGGGGATGGTGCCGCGAGAATGCACCCCACAAGCTCCTGTGAGCTCCAGGAGGAACTGTACTGTCCTCCCCTCTGCGGCCAGTAGAAGGGACAACGTTGTCAGCATTATTACCAGGAAGTAGGGTGACCAGATAGCAGGTGTGAAAAATCGGGACAGGGTGGGGGGTAATAGGGGCCCATATAAAAAAAGCCCCAAATATCGGGAATGTCCCAATAAAATCAGGACATCTGGTCACTCTACCAGGAAGTGTGATTGGAAGTGGGTAGGTGCAGCCAGAGCCTTAGTATACGACTGTCATGTTTCAACCCAGAGGGGGAGCCAAGTGACTCCTATGTCAGGGGTTAGGGCCTCCGGCACAGTCTCCATGCAACCTAATGAGCACAGCTGGCCTGTAGTGGGCTGCCTGATGGGTGGGCAGAGTCAGCAGCCTGACAACAGAACAGCAACTGTCTGGCTGCTTAAAGCATTGACTCATGGCTGCCATAGTTCTTGCTGGTTCCTACCCTGAGGGCTGGTCTATGCTTACAATGGTGCATCAGTGCTGTAGAGAAAACGCTCTCTGCAGACAGAGCTCTCCTCTCGGCATGGTTAATCCACCTCGCCAGGGGCAGTAGTTGTGGCGATGGGAGAAACTCTCACACTGACATAGCACTGTCTACACCAGTATCACTATGTTGCTTGAGGTGTGAATTTTTCTTACTGCTGTACTGTCTGTAGGACAGCTCAGCCTTGCCCTCGCCTTGCCTTACTCCAGGGTCCTTGGCTCTGGCCCTCTGCTCCAAATCATGACTTCTGACTCCAGCTCTGATCCTGGGCTCCAACCACTAGGTATGACTCCTGCTCCAACCACTAGGCTTTAATGTCACTAGCCTGGTGTCTGACAGGTACATTGTCCAGAGGTAAAGATCATAAAGCGCTTTAGCATCCACCTAAGTTAAAGGTGTTATACAATCATATTGTTTAAAAGTTATTGTCTTACAACTGCATTAATTCAAAAGGGAACGAGGAACAGGCTTATCCTCAGTACCAGGAATATTGTGTGTACATGTAAGTAGGGAGCTTCTTAATCTAGACTATAAACCCTGCTCTGCCTCCCATGCCCCCTCATAGTGATTTAATTCATTCTTCTCCTCCCCTCTCCCACCACCACACACAGGAGAAAAAAATTGTCTTCCCAGCTGAAGGGAGCTCTGTGCCCCACACACAGTGTTAAGTTGTTCATTAAGGTTTCTCTCTCCTCCTTTCATGAGGGTCCCTCTGTATTTATTTTGCTTTCTCCCTGCTCTGTGGCCCATTTGTCTTGCAGCGGAGTCTCTCCCTTGCTGGAAGGCTCACACTCCAAGCAGTACAATCTAGGGGAGGCTTACACAAACAGTGCTGACACCAACACACTGCTCAGATCAGATAGCCAACATGAAACAGCACCCTATAGCTCCTGACTCAGTCCTCTGCTTTAACCACTGGCTCATGCTTCCTTTCTTCATTAAAAGCCACCAATGAACCTTCTGAATTCCAAAGCCATCTTGGCAAAGATCCAATCCCTTCTCCTAGCTAGAGCATATTTATTTTATATTGTACCCACCCATCCTGACACACAAGCTAGAGCCCCTTTGGGTTGCTGAGAATTGTCAAGAGGGTTGGTGTAGTTAGCCCAGTTCAAGCGAGCAGTGTCCAGAATTAATTTGCACATGAAGCCGCAGGAATAAATAGCACAACTGGAGCAGGGAATGCAGCACAAGGCCTCTGTGCTTCCAGGCTAATTTGCTTGTGTCTGCCTCTATGCGAACACACTGCTTGTGTGCAGTAGGGGGACCAGACAGCAAGTGTGAAAATTCAGGATGGGAGTGGGGGTTTCTAGGAGCCTATACAAGAAAAAGACCCAAAAATCGGGACTGTCCCTATAAAATCGGGACATCTGGTCACTCTAGTGTGCAGGGAGCTCCGAGGCAAACAGAGCAGTTTTAAAGAAAGGCAATTAGCAGCAGAGCTCTTTCAACCAGGGATTGCTGTGCTGGGTCTGAGGCCTCTGTCTCGAAGGTTTTTGCTCCCTTGGGAATGAAGGAAGGTGGTAACTGGTTAAGTGAGTTCAGTCTCAGAACTGCAGGGTTACTCTGAGTGGCTAATCATTGCCTCAGCAGCCAGCCCAACATCTAAGTGGCTTCATGCTGCTGTGAAATAGTCAATGGATGACCCAATGCACTGGGTCTGGGCACATCCCTCAGGGGGTGGCTGCCACCACACTATACCCTTTCTAGGCAGCTCACCTGTGTGTATAGCTGAGGCACAGCACTCTGCTTGGAAGGGCTTGCTTGATTTATTCTCAGCCGGATAGGTCAGCATTCCAGCATCCTAGACAAAGCCAGACCCTTATCCCGAGGACTCTGGGCCACATTGCAGCTGATCTGGTTACAAATTTCACAGAAATACTTGTTGTTTATGTGTTGCCTTTGAAAGTGGATCCAGGCAGATCTGCGGCTCTGGGAACCAAAGGCTTCAGCAGTGCATGCAAGGCCACTGGAGTCCAAATTCAGTTAGAGAGCACAGATGGTGCTACCACAAAAAATTACATAGCATAAAAGAATGGGAGAGGTGGGGTGGAAGTGAGGCTACAGCTGACCAATTCAACATCCTCTTGGGCAGATGGCAAAAGCCTCCAAGAAATCAGTACTGAATGTGCAGAACATCAACTGCTGCAGTATTGCCATCTCCAAGCATTCAAAAATTATGAACTGTGCCTCCCAAAATCATGAAATTTTACAAAATACATTTTGGTGTCCATTTTTTTATCTTCTGACTTTTGAACCTTTAGAGTTCGCATTTTCAAGCTTTTCTCCACATCCAGAAGGGCTAGAGATTTTCATTTTTTTAAAAAAATGAACAAAATAGTAAACAGAGGGTGTCACATAATCACATGACTCCAGAAGCTGTGGATTATATAACATAAAACATGCAATTCAACAACAATGTGGCCTGGTGGATTTCACTGAATCCTAGAAACATCTCCTCTGTGTTCTTGACCAAACCTTTTGACAACCAAAGCAGAGCAAGGCCCTGAAGAATCCACACCCTGTACTGTGAGAAAGGGCACTCTGTAACTGTTTCCTTAGTTCTGTGCAGTGTATTGGGCCAGGCTGGCAGTGTCCCCAAAAGGTTCTAGTTCCTAATGTTAGAGTTTAGCTAAACTCATCAGTTCTGGTTTACATGCAAACCTTCTCTTTGGATACATATGCACTCCTGGACTTCTGCTCTGAATTTCATAAAACTGATGGAGAGGAACCACTCTCCTGCCCCTAGTGGATGGAGTCAGGCAAGCCCTGAGTTGGAAGCAGAGAAGTGGAACAGGAAGTATAAGAGGCGGGGCCTCTAGCTCAGTTAGGGAAGGAGTCAGATGTCTCTGCCTTGCTGCCAGCCCCTGAGCAATGAATTCCTATGTAGGGGTAGAAAGTAGCTCAGGGAAGCCAAACATAAGTCTGGTTATGTGACCAGAGAATGAGTCAGTGTGTTTTGGTGGGATTCCCGCTCATCCAGTGGCAAGACCCTCCACCACCCTTAGGGTCCTGGGCTGCGACCTGGTGGAGTATGGTGGGCTTGGGTCCCTGTACCTCACCTGCTGCTGACCCCAGATCTGGGGTGGCAGCCTACTCACCCTAGGCCTGAAGGCCTGTGCTTTGTGTGTTTGTGATCTGCCCAAGCCAGGGGGCTGGGCGAGAGACTGCTCCCCACTCTGCCTGCAGTGGGATAGGGCCCCCGACTGTGTTTGCTGTCTGCTCTAGCCTGAACACTGTAGACAAAGAATGCGCATTGATCTACCCTGTCCAGAGATTCAGGCAGGGCTGGATTTAGGGGTGGCGACCCAGGGGACTGCCTGCAATGCCACGCTTGGGAGGGTGCCAGGCTCAGGGTGCTGTTTTTGTTGATAGTGAGAAGAGAGAAAATAGATTGTTTGAAGTGGGGTTTTAGGTATTCTGTATGGACATCATGACCACTACTACTTTGATAAAAAGCTGCCTAGATTGCATTGTGGCCTACAGAGACAAAGGGTTTGAAGATGCCAATCACTGTTGGCAAAGAAATGGCAGAAAACTTAAGAGTGGAGCCTGTCTTCAAGGAAGCTTGTATTCATCAGAAGAAGAGATAGTTTGGTTACCAGGGCAAAGATGAAGTGATGGAAATCTCAGAAGAAAAATTCAGGAAGGAATTTTTTTGCAAACTCATTAACACTACTCAAGTATCCATTGAAGAAAGACTTGGACAAATGAAACACCACAAATAGATCTGTGGAGTTTTGTGTGACCTTAGTAAGCTGCTGGTGGACAGGAATACACTCTTGAACAATTGTACAGACCTTCACTGGATGCTGACACATGGGGAATGTTTGGATGTCAACGATAAAAACCTCTATGCTGAATTGGACAAAATCCATCACATTTTGCCACATGGGAAGCACTCTCCACTTTTCCTAATGTGCAGATAGCTTTGAGGATTCTGCTCATGTTTGGGGTCACAGTCGCAAGTGGTGAGCACAGCTCTTTGGAGCTCAGGCTCATTAAAACATGTGTTCAGTCGATGATGGCTGATGAGAGACTGGCATCGCTTGCTATTTTATCGCTTCAAAATGCCATCAGGCCCGTCTTTGGCCTCTCTGATGCTGTGCTTCAGTTCATGAGGGCAAAGGTGACCTTCTGAACTGAAGGACTAGGGTTAACATTCTAAGGCTGTCACCTACTGTAACACTATTTAATACTGGTCCACACAATGTCGGTGCACAGTTCATTTTCTTGATGTTAGTACATTTCTTAAAATTATTCTTAAAATTAAAGAGGTTCTATAAACTTAGAGGACACTTTTTTCCCCCTTATATATGGCATGAATAACTACAGATTTACAGATCCTAGTTGTTCCTTGCCTGGGTCGTCATTTAGTCTAGGTCTGGCCCTGGGGTCAGGGCTGTAGATTGTTGCCTGCCTCAGCCAGGTTGGGCCATAGATTGTGTGCTGCTTTGCCCTGACCCAGAGGGTCAGAGCCCTCTAGCCTGCTAATTCCTGCCCCCCTTACTGTGTGACGTAGTGAGAGAGAGTGGCCTCCCTCCGAGCCTGATGGGGACGGATTGCCACAGAACCAGTACATGTAGCCCACACACCTCCTGGGTGTGCTGTTCTGTTCCCTCTAGTCGCAGGCAGGCAGAGAGAGAGAAATACATACAAATGAGTCTGCTTTATAGCCTTAGCTAAGAGCCAGTTGGCTTTTAGCTCATGCTGTAGAGGCTCACGTACTAGGCTCTAGAGGTCCCAGGTTCGATTCCACCCGCTGATGATGGGGGCCTTTCGGCGTTACTCTCAGTCTGTATTGGAGAATTTCACCTGGTTTCATACTGAAACCATATAATCACTTTGTATGCCTAGGCACCCTTGTCACAAAGCATGATCCCAGCATGCTATGCATGCTACAACCCCAGAACAAAGAGTCTCTGCCCTGAGAAGCTTACATGTCCTCTTGAAGACTATTTGATTGAAGAGCAGGGGACACGACCCTGAGCTGACGGCCAGACTGCTAAAGTATATTAGCTACTCTGAGACACTGATTCAGTGAGTAGTGTGAAATATTTGTTCAGCTACCCAAAACAATGCAGAGTCTGGTTCATGTGATCAACAGAAATCTAACCCTGCAGGTTGTTTAGGACTAGTCTTCACACCTCACCTTGTTAGAAGTGCTACTCAACTTCTCACTACCACATATAGTCAGCCCCAGTTTTATACCTCATCCAAAAGGCTGTGACACTGCTTTGTTGCTGGTTCTGTGGGAACAAGCCTATTACTGAATTACCACTGTTCAGCTTGGGATAGCCCACAGAATACAGCATTCCTAGCGAAGCCAAACCATCCGTATGTATGTACCATAGCGTGTCCAGATGTCCCAGTGTTATTGGAACCATCCCAGTATTAGAAGCTTTGTCTTACATACACAACTATATCCCGCTGAAAAAAAGTGTCCCAATTTCTCACACTTGTTATCTGGCCACCCTAGTGTACCAGCTAGGGTTAGTCTTACCAAAAAAAACAAAACAAAAACATTGGGCTGAAATATCTGTGCTTGATACTCCTTTGATGCTAACAAACCAATCTGAGGTTAAAGTTAAAAGGCCAGGTCACCTGTGTGTGTAACCTTTAAAGGCATGTCAAGAGGCATTGCAAGACAATCAGACCAATTCAATTTGTGTGAGTATCAAAGGGATGTTAAATGAGCTAGAGGACACCCGCTTATTCACTTGTGTTGCTAAGAGATCAAGGAAAATGTAGATGATATTGTTTTCATGGGTCTGTATCCTGTACTCAATCAACCTTAAGATCAAAGATATATATACTGCATGGAACTAATGATATTACCTATATTGTCTTCAATTATCTATCCCTGTTATAATGAATGGCTAGCAATTACTTTATGTAAATCAATGTGATTAGATTATTTGTGTATGCATGGGAAGTAGAAGGTTAACTTCAAAGCAAGGGTCACTGGTTTAACAGAGATTCTCAAACTGTCTGCATTACCTACTTTTGGGCTGGTCTACACTATGGGATAAAATCGATTTTAGATACGCAATTTCAGCTACGTGAATAACGTAGCTGAAGTCGAAGATCTAAAATCGATTGACTTACCCGTCCTCACCGCGCGGCTCGCCATGTCGATTCCGGAACTCCATTGGGGTTGGTGGAGTTCCGGAATCAATATAAGTGCGCTCAGGGATCGATATATCCCGTCTAGATTAGACGCGATATATCGATCCCCGAGCAATCGGTTTTAACGCGCCGATATGGCGCGTAGTCTAGACATGGCCAAATTGTCCTGGGAAAACCCATGCTGTGCCAGTGACACTCACTGAGCTGTTCACAGCTATAAGCAGCAGCATTGGGAAAGACCCTGACATCTCTGATCTGCTGAACTCTAAACAGGGAGCATTTGAGCCTTTGGACTGAGATCCCCCCAAAAATCATTCTGGTACACCCTGTAAGATTTATGGAAGGACTCTAAGAAACTTACAGAGAATTAGCAGACATGGGCTATCTTGGCTAGCAGTTGGACTCGTATTCTGATTCAACAGTAATGTATTATCTGCTTTTAACATTTTTAATAACTCATTTTCTTGATTAATAAATGTTCAATTAATTTACTAAGGACTGGCAAATAGCATTGTTTTTGGTGAAATCCTGATGTCTCTAATGACCTGGGGTGACTGGAAAAACCTAATGTGTGGTGTGCTTAGTTTTAATAACTGTACACTGTAACGTTCATTTTCCCTGAGTGGTAGTAGGGGCTGGAACGCCAAGGGACTGTCTGTACTCTGTGGTAAACTAGTATAGTGATCTGGGAGGACCCTTTTATTACAGGCTCGGTGAAATCTAATAATGGAATATAGCACCAGTTTGGGGTGTCTGCCATATTTTCTGACAGTCTGTCCTGGGTTTTGGCATTCTCAGCTGTGACCCACAATGGGCAACATGACAACTCCCTTAAAAACTAATGAAGATCACAGTATATGCATTGGTTTCCTATGTATGATCAGCTGATAGGCACTATTGCTCTGTCAGATCTTTTCTCCTACACCTGCTGCGGCACAAGCAATGCTACGTCACAGAGCCAAAACTGCAGCAGCAAACTTTGTGTCGGGGAAATGGGTAGCAATGTTGACAGCTGCTTTAAAGAGAAAATTAAACACTGTGAAAAGCTTCTGACCAGTCACAGCATTTTTTTTTAAAATGTAGCAATTCTGTTCTAGTCCTGAAATTGAAACAACTGTGAATAAAAATGAACAAAATTGTGAAGGTTTAGCTCACATGGGTTGGAACATCAGAATATTTACCCTGCAAAACCCCATCAATCTCACTTGCACTCATAATTCATGAAAGATAGAGTAATATGGCTACAGTGTTCGCTAAGCTACTCGCTCCTGCTGCACATTGGAACTTCAAGCAAACCTATCTATTATCATACACTGTGATAGAACACAAACAAAGGAGATTAGATCTGATTAGGTGGGCACTGTCAAACCAGCCAGGGCCAAACATTACGGTTCGTAATTTCTTTTAAAAAGAAAAGCCTAAAAGAAATAGAAATGTTTTCATAGATGTTATCTAACATTTCAATTAAAAGTTTTTTTACTTAAACATTCCTGTGCAGTACATTAAAGAATAGGAAACCCTGACATAACAGTGTTATTGCATACAGCAAGAAAGTCACCAAATTAGAAACAGGTTTAACAAAGCAGTTTAGTTTCCAGCTGACGAATAAGAATTCTATTTGTGCGCAGATAGCTCTAAAAGGGGAAATATAGCTTGGAGGCTTGTCTACAGGGAGAAATTTATCATCTTTACTATATCAGCATAATTATACTGCCAAAGTTAAAGCTGTTTGGACATTCTTATGCAGAGTAACAGCAGCCTTTATTTGGTTTAGCTTACATCAAAAGCTGAAATAAGTCTGCAGTTATTTTGAATAAGGATGTCCACGTACAAAGTATTGGTCAAATGGTAGCAGTTTAATTATTCCAGCATAGCAGTGTTGATACGTTTTGCCATGCAGTTAAACTCTGAGTCAAGGTAATGTTTTTGGTTTTAGGCCTTTTACTGTGACATTGTCTCTTTGAAATAAAGACAAATTGTGGTGGTGTTTTCTTTAGAGGGCAAACTGATAATTATGGTAGATTAACACACCAGAACATGGGTATTAAATGGGACTTTCTTTTTTGGGGTTGAACCTGGTGAATTTTAGCAGCTATGACCATGAGAGAACTTGTGCCTGGCACCCACCTAACAATATGCCTTGCTCAATCCATTTTTTTAACACACAACTCTGCCAGAAGTACTCTGCTCAAAGCGTCTCTTGTTTCTGTCAAGATGTTTAATTACAACACAAACAGGAAACACTTTGAAACAATCCTTCTAGCTCAATCAGTGCTAAGTGGCATCTGCTCCTGATGATTTTTAAAAGAAAATAAAACAATTATATAATGCCCACAGAAACAGTCCATAATGTCATGACATATGGTAGAACCACCGTGTCATGAAATAATGTAAATATAACATAAAAATAAAAAAACATAAAACCAAATCCCAAACTGAAATTCTAAAATAGTTACAAATCCAAAACAAAATTCATATTTTTCCCCAAATTAAAATATTTTCATTTTAACATATTTTCCCCCAGGAATTTTCATCATAATGTAAACATTTAAAAAAAAGTCTTGATTTCTGACAAAAATTGCAGTTTCCGTCAAACAAGCTTTAAATAAAACATTTCCAACCGGTTGTAGTAGGGAATCTGTTACACCTGCCACACCAGAGGCTTCCCACTCATTTCTCGGTGAAATGAAAGGTCTTGACTGTTGATCTACCAAGCCCTCTGTAGTATAGGAACTGACTAGCTGAGATTTGCCCTCTCCTCCAGGGCAACACAACGCTATCTGAGACAGTTCCTAGATTTAAACATATTTCCAGGGCAGGACACTCCACTCTGAAAGAAACAGTCCAACAGAATCCATTTGTTGACCTTAGAGACTTGATTTACACTCTATGGGCTAGATTCTGCCATCTTTACCCAACGGGACTCTTCACAGAGTATCAGAGGGGTAGCCATGTTAGTCTGGATCTGTAAAAGCAGCAGAGAATCCTGTGGCACCTTATAGACTAACAGACGTTTTGGAGCATGAGCTTTCGTGGGTGAATACCCACTTCGTCTGCGTGTAGTGGAATTTGCAGGGGCAGGTATATATCTGCAGCAAGCAGAAACAGGTATAGTTCAATCAGGGAGGTGAGGCCCTGTCTAGCAGTTGAGGTGCCACACGATAGCAGACCTTAAGGGCCATCCTGCAGCAAAAAAACTTCAGGACCAGACTTCAAGAGAACTGCTGAGCTTCAGTGATCTGCAAATTTGACACCATCAGCTCAGGATTGACAAAGACTGTGAATGGCTTGCCAACTACAGAACCAGTTCTCTTTCTTTGGTTTTCCACCTCAACTGCCCTGATTGAACTAACCTCGTTATCTCTAGCTTGCTTGCTAGCATATATATACCTGCCCCTGCAAATTTCCACTACACGCATCCGACGAAGTGGGTATTCACCCATGAAAGCTCATGCTCCAAAACGTCTGTTAGTCTATAAGGTGCCACAGGATTCTCTGCTGCTTTCACAGAGTAAGGTACTGCCGGGCATGAGTAAGGATGGTGGACTCAAGCCCAATGACTCTCTCCCTGAATGGGCGACTGTGGGAAAGGCTTTCAGCTTTATTCTAGGTGATGGGGCAGGCTGGGAATGGACATCATGGGCAGTTCTGGTTGCTCAAAGAGGGCAGTCATCATTTGGTTGCTCATCATGGGCAGTCATCATTTGGTTGCTCAAAGAGAGGTTGCATTTTACTGAATTAGAAATCATTACCAAAAGGATTCAGCTGGGTTTCAGTGATGAGTTCTGAAGGAAGATTCGGTTCAGTTCATATTTTATCCAAACCAGTTTGTCCAAAACCAAGCCCCAACTCTTTTGGCTCAGATTTTCAAAGGAGAAAATCACCTTTTTTTAATTTGGTCACTTTCTGGTTCAATGAAGTAACACAAAGCTGCATTTGGGTTTTCTATTATTTAATGTACTGCGGGGGAATGTTTAAGTAAAAAAAAAGGGGGGTATTGAAATTTTAGCTAACTAAACATCCATGAAAACTTGAGATTCAAGCACTAATCTCCCTTAGGTGCCTTTGAAAATTGCAGCTGTTGGGTTTAGTAACAACAGGAGAGAAAAAATCTTAGTCGAATGAGCTTTTGCACTCAACTTTTCCCCTGTGCTCTGCTGCAGGAAGTGCGTTAGAACACAAATGGGTTGTGGGGTTGTAAATCAAAGGAGCCATGCTATGACCCTCTGACCAAAAGCAGACATTTATCAAACAGACTGTCCTTCCCCGCCTCCCTGTCCCATGACAATCACAGCTCAATCATTCAGTCCCATGCGTTAGAGGCAATAAGAGGTGCACAGTGATGTTTTAGACAAGATGGTTCTTTGGGGGGCTGGGTTTAAGAACCAACACAGTAAAAAATGAAAATTCTTTAAGAGAACAAGGTACAAAAAGCATGAGTTCACAATTTTCTATCATCAGGTAAAAATTGACACTTTGGAGATACAGTACACAGGTGCACAAACAGTGGTCCCACCCCCTGTGCTGCTCCCTCTGAGGCTTCGCCCCTTCTCTCTGAGAGGCAGCCCTTGCACTGCCCATTCCCCCTGCCCCAGGCCTGCCTTTGCACAGTCTCTTCCCCTCAAGACTCCACCCCCTGCTTGTTCCTCTCTGCCTTGCTCCCCCCTACAGCTTGTAAAAAGTGCAGGGGCATAGCCCTCTCATGTTTAGAAGTGGGGAGGGGGGGCATGGCCCCTTGCCCCCCTCTTCTGCCACCACTGTCTTCAGAGCCTACCTACACTAGAAAGGTTACCATACCAAGCTACTTTGTTATAACACAGGACGGCCTCACTGTGTTGTTACACCAAGATATGATCATACTTGTGTATTATGGACCAAACTTTGCTATAATGAACAGCACGACATACCTGTCCTCGATAGGGATACAACACAGCATGTTAAAACTGTAACATGGCCTTGTCTGTACAGGCGCAAATAAACCAAGCTATAACATGGTTGCTGATGCAGTAATTCTGAGGTAGACTGGTCTGACAGGTTACAACAGTAAAAGTAGACTAACAGAACACTGTTTTTAAATGGTTCCTATTCAGATGGTTTCAATTTGCCACCCAGCTGTAGGCTTGGCAAAGCTGTTTGGAAAACAAATGTGCATACAGCTGCAGGAGAGCTTATTCAAGACTTCACTTTCCTAGGTGACAAGGTGCTACATCAGCCAGTGCTGTTCCTGAATGCTTGCTGGACCCTGCTTCCATGATCTCAGGTCACTGAGTTTGAATAGGCACAGAAATAATTAGACATTGGTACTAAATCTCACGTTGTAAGATAACATACTAGTAAGATGCTTACATTTTACCCCTTCCCTTAGTTTTCCATGGGTTTGTTCTGTTTTTTTTTCTTTTGTTAATGGAGGCTTGTTTTATTTATGGACAAAGAAACTGATTTGATTGTTTAACTATTTAGAGAGGGACTTAATCATAATGAAATCTTGGTTTAAATTGTCCCTCTAGGTTTCCTGAAGCATTCTTCCTTCTCTTTACCTGTCTTTTACATGGTAAACTTCTCAGGGCAGGGGTCATCCTTACGTGTGTCTTGTGAGTACTGAACACATAATCAATGTTTAAATAATAACGAATGGGAAAGAAAGGGGTCACATACTACATATAGAAGAAACAGGGTTTTTTAAACACAATATTAAAATTATGGCTTCACCGTGACAATCAGACAAATAGTGTTAGAATGAACCACGAACTGGTTCTATTAACATGGTTTTATCCCCAGCAGTGTGGGTAGAGCTATAGATGATGTTTTGGTTCTCTCTCTAATCTTCTCCTTTGGAGTGAACTGTTCTTGCAGCCTTCTTTGTTTCTTTTTCAAGGATATATTTACCCTAGAGACATCATTTCCAGAACATGCAACTTTCAAAGCCAGAGCTGGAGAGGCATCTTGAAAAGGATATTGAGTAGGAGATGCATTGCTAGCTGGTCAACAGGAGAAGGTAATGTTGACAAAACACATTTCATTCAGTAGTTTCTCTTTCCTTTGCAATGGAAAATCCTCTAGCCATGGATGTGAGAAGTAGAGATTTGGGTTCGGTAAAAGAGTCATAATTTTATCTGTTACCCATTGTGGAAAAGTTTGCAATCGATGTTTAAATATAAATCAAATCAAAGCCCCACACACAGCATTCCTGCTCAACACCCATGTAACTGGTACTGAAGGATGATTGCCAGAGCTGCTTTGTGCTGCATATTTCTCCCATGGTTTGAAAAGAAAAGTGATTGAATAAAAGCTTCCAGTGACTCAAAACAGGAAAGATGTGTTGCTAAGTGGCCTCACCCACTGATTTCAGCAGAAGGGGAGTCTGTAATAAACTGATCTCCAGAAGGAGTCACTGCAAGTTCCTCTGGATAGACAGGCCAGAAATGAACTCTGGTGATATTTAGAATAATGACCAGACTGCACAGAGGGGCATGCATTTTAAATTCCTGGTGGGCAATACCTGCACCGAACCTCCTCCAAGACATTCACCCCACCTCACCCACTTTCAACTGGCACAAGCTTGACCCTGTGCCCTACTCTCGGTATGCACAGGATGTTTCTCAGGGACAAAGCACCAACGTTTTCTGCATGTGACACTTAAAACAGTATGTTTGTTTGCCCAGGGTGCTTATTCTTTTCTTGGTTATGAGAAAGTGTTTTTGTTTAATTGGGAACAAAAAGATGGTCCCTGTCCTACTCCCTTCGTCCCTGATGTGCACACAAAACCACTATAGAACATTTGGGTGAAATTCTAGCCGCACTGAAGTCTATGGGAGTTTTGCCACTGGATTTAATAGGGTCAGGATTTAACCCCAGGTTTTTATTAGTGGGGCATGTTTGTGGGAGCCACTTCTTAAAATACTAGCAGCTCAGGTCAGTTTTTACTCTTTTAGTCTCTTCTCCCGCTAAGACATGCTTGCTTCTACGTCTTCACTAATTCCAAATCTATTAGCGTAAGTGTAAGAAGAACCAACCACCTGATGTATCCTTCTGACAATGGAGTGTTTCTATTACTGGAGAAAAAGGGTATGGAACATCTTTTTTTTTTCCCCCATGTTAAAGGTAAACTGATGGTGAGACAGCCAAGAAGGAGGCATCAGAGAGAGAGGCTGAGATCCCTGATTGGATGAAGGAAGACATGTCACAAGGAGAAACACAGCTCTCTGATCCCCTCTGCAGATGCAAACAGTGCCAAGGCCTTTACTCAAGAAGCCATCATGTGATGCCAATGACCTCATCGTTTACCACAGTGATTCAAACATTCCCCAGTCCTTTTACCCCCAAATAACTGGAAGTGGGACTGAGATAAATTAGACATTTTACCGACAGGCAGGCTGCAGTCAGGCAGTTGGGCGTCTGTGTACTCTAATGTGTGCCTTCCGTTATTTGTGATTGCAAATACGCAGGCCTGAAAGTGAAAGCTGCTTCTGAAAATTAAGGCAAATAATATGTATGATAGAGAGAGAGAGAGAGAGAATTCCCAGAAAATTAGCCTGTATCTAGGACCTTGTAAGACAAAGACAATAAAAAAAATCAGTGTGGACCAGCTGGCTCTTTGCCAACTGTTAAGTCAATACTGTGAAAACAGGACCTGTCAGCCCAGCAAATCCTCTCAGCAAACAAAGGCTCCACCCCCAGGATTCTGCTGGCACCACTAACATTGCCACACTGCCCTGTGTCCCCTTGAGAGACCAACTGCCTCCCCTAGAGCGGATATGACAGATTTAGTCAGTCACCCAGCCCAGCACCAGTGCCCACAGAGCATTGTCTATTTCTTTTTTCTTTCCCGCTCCAGCTGCCCCATTTGTTTCCTCTCTATGATCTAGGGCATGAGATGTTTGAGACAGCCAGGGCGTCTGCTTTCCACACAGACCTGACCTTACTGTTCTCTGCCCCAGTGAGCACTGTTAATAAACCAGGGCTTGACCTAGCCCCTATCTTACTTGTGGGCTCTGAAAAACAAAGAGAAAGTACCCACCTTTGCCACTAGGGAGAAGCTACCCTTAGGGAACACAGGCATCACTCTCGCACTGGTTCGTGCTGTGGTTAAGAAGCTATGGAAACCAGCTATCACAAAAACATGTACTGGAAAACAGGGGCCTAGATGAATTCCATAAAGACCCTATAGCACAGTGTATGTGTAGTCTTCTTTTCACCAGGCTTGTTTACTCCTCCAGCAGCCCAGCGGAAAGTATTTTGTCCTACAACAGGATTTTCTAAAAGAGGTGCGGGAACCCAGATAACAAGAAATATGTTGGTCGGGGAACGTGTGCGAACTAGATTGTACTTCTTCAACTTAGAATATAAAAAAGGTCTTGGGCTTTTTCTGCTGAGACCGACAAGGAAGATGGCAATTGGTGCTGAGTGTAGTAGTAGGCCAAACGCTACTCTGTTGCTCACTGACGAAAGGGGGATTAATAACGGTGTGAGCACTGAATGTAGCCAAGTTTACTGTGTAATGTGGAGCTCCTTCCACTAGGATCCAGAATAGGAAAAAGCCTGAGATCTATGAAGCTGTTTTCACCTAAGCCTCCAGACACTAAATACTTTGCCATTAATGGCCTGAGTCTGATATGCACCAGTGACCTGGCAATCAAGCGTTCCGTTTGTCAGATTATCATTTGCTTGAGCTACCCCTTTTCCACCCCCACCTCCAAAATTGGACCTAATGCTGCTCGCACATTTTGGTGATTACGGGGCTGAATGTGGATGAGACTCAGGTTATGTCATGGTCCCTGCCCCACAGATGTGCCTGACCGTGATTGTGAGAGACACCTAAGCGTTCACTATCTTAAAACACCTTGGCATAGAACGAGACAGTGGCTAGGTTGTGGGGTGAATAACAACCGCTAGAGTGAAGTGGAGAGGAGCAAAGTACCAGCCACAGATGCTGGAGGCATCCTGCTTGAGGAGGAGAGATGCAAGCAGAAAGCCTCCTGGATGAATTGGCAGGGCACATACAAGAGCTACATGCAGAAACAAGATACAGTGCATGCTGCCATCCCACCCAGGCAGCCCCTTCCACTTTAGAGAGTCTGGCATTGCTAATGCTCCCATGAATCCCAATAAAGTCTGCACTCAGGAAGCATTTACAGTGGGATTGTGTCAGCCCACTGCACAGGTCCTGGAAGAAGAGGACCTGTGCTCTCTTCTCAACTTGTGCACCCACTGAGGGGGAGCCAGAACTCACCCAAACTGTCACCCAACTCAAAGCAACAGTTCTGGGATCTCAAATGCAGCTGAGATTTTTGCACCACCAGAGAGGGCAACATTCTCCTACCAGGGCCAGCTTTATGACCTCCAGGGCCCGATTAGAATACTCGGCAGTGGGGCATCTGCTCCGGGTTTTCTGCGGCACCGAAGGACCCCCTCATGCCGCTGAAGACTCCTGGAGCGGTCCCCCCACCACTGAAATGCCATTGAAGACCCCTGGAGTGGGGCACCTTATGCGCAGGCGCGGAGCCTTCTTCGGTGCAGAGCCTGATTCTGGGGAATTGGGTGAATCGGCTTAAAGCCGGTCCTGTCTCCTACCCCCTACCACCCTCCTTGTATTTCAAGGAACACATCCCTTTTTGGTGCCTGTTGACCCTGGCCCACCAGGGGCTACCACGAGGCAGTTGATCAGAAAGAATGTATGTGGTTTGATACTAGGATTAAAATATTGCCAGGTGGGTCCTTTAAAAATAAGCTTTGGCCCATACTATTCAGACAGTTCTCTCTTATTTCCTTGCAATTTAGCTGCTCACCCTAACCACTATCACCTCATAAAAGGAGGTTGAGTTTATAATGTCATCAGAACAGCAACACAGACCTCCCTTATAACAATCAGTTCTAAGCCTAATTCTTCCTGCACTGCTCTCTCACTCCCCCTTCATGGCAGGTGTGGGTCACATGGAGAGAGATGGCCCTGACCCTTCCTCAGAGAGGCACTGGGCTCCCTATCTAACTAGGTTTTTATAGAGTGCCCAGCACTACGGTATCTGAGTTCTTGACTGTAATATGCACACATGCTATACCATACCATGCTCTGAGATCCTTTAAAGGATCTGACACAGTGAACTCAAATCAACGGCTCATCTGGATCAAATTCCTGAGGGAATCAGTCTTCTTATGTGAAGTGTTAACTTTGCATCTGTGTTTTCCCTGCCCCTAACTGACTGGGGACTTTGGCAGCTTTCCATGCCACAGCACAAGAAAACCACTTGGCTGCCTTATGTACGTGTAAAGTCTTCAATTTGTCTTTAATCCTCTCCATCAGAGCATGGCTTTTCTTCTAATCAGCAGCACCATTAGAAGAAAACATTAGAATGTTTGCCATTTTTTCTTACTCTCCATTCTCCACCCTCTCTGGGGATCAATTTGCTGTGGCCCAAGTGCCCTCTCCTCACTTATCAAACAGAGGTAGTTACTTGCATAGGCCTGAGCATCCCTCCAGCAAAAGCCTTGGTGCTAGGATTCTCATGGCCAGAGTCACTGTGATGTCAGAATAACCTCCCCGCAGCCTCCTCTGAAGAGAAGGAAGAACCAGTGAGTGCCGATGAAGCTCAGACAAAGTGGGCACTTCATTCATAGGATCATAGAACGATAGGGTTAGAAGGGACCGCAAGGGTCACCCAGTCTAACCCCCTGCCAAGATGCAGGATTTGTTGCATCTAAGCCATCCAAGATGTGGCTATCCAGCCTCCTTTCGAGCTCCACAGAGTCATGGATTTTTGAGGCCAGAAGGAACCACTATGCCCACCTAGTCTGAGCTCCTGGGTGACACAGGCCACAGAACTGTACTCAGGGATTCCTGCAAAAGAGGCAGTGATTCTCCCCTTGTGCATAAGTGAACACGGTCAAGCCCAGTAGTTTGTGGTGGACCTACAGCATCTCTCTTAGAAAGACATCCACCCACACTGTAAAGATTTGAAGTAACATGGAACGCACCACATCCCTTGGTAATCTATTCTGATGGTTAACTGTGCTGACATCTACATCTGAAGACTTATTTCTATGACTCCATGTTTGTCATGGAGGTCGTGGAAGTCACGGATTCCATGACTTTCCACAACCTCAGTGGCTTCTGCAGGAGCCAGTGTGGCTGATCTCAGGGCCGCCCAAGCAGCTGGCTCTGGGGACAGCCACATCAGCTGCAGTTGGAATGGTTCTGCAGCCAGCCGTTCAGGCAGCCTGGGCCCACCTGCACCAGCTGCTGCTTGGGCGGCACATGCAGGTGGCTCCAGGGCAGCAGTTCCCGGGGTGGCCAGAGCAGCCACTGCTCCAGTAGCCCCCTGCAGCTGGTGCCACTGGCCCCGGACCCTGCCCCAGTAGCAGCACCCCCGCAACAGTTCCCCCCTTGTTGCCCCTGCAGCTGATGCCCCTCACAGCAGCAGGTGCCCCAACATTTCAGTGGGGGTATTTACAGTATAAATCACGGACAGGTCGTAGGCATGAATTTTTGTATATTGCCCATGACCTATCCATGACTTTTACTACCCCTGACTAAATCATAGCCTTACTTATTTCCTATGTGATTTTTTCCAACCATCCACTTCCAGCTTTAGCTGTGCTCGAGGGGATAATAAGATGACCATATGATACTGTCAAATATGAGGGGCTAGCTGTGTTAGTCTGGATCTGTAAAAAGCCACAAAGAGTCCCGTGGCACCTTATAGACTAACAGAAGTATTGGAGCATAAGCTTTCATGGGTGAATACCCACTTCGTCAGACGCATGTAGGTATTCACCCACGAAAACTTATGCTTCAATACTTCTGTTAGTCTATAACATGCCACAGGACTCTGTCACATATAACACTGTGTATGTGCTTAGAGTTGGTTTGGCAGCAGAGCGGTTTCTGTCTACTACAGAATTCCAGGAAGTGTATGAAACTTTAACAAAGCAGACTAAATTGCTATTTTGACATCTGCATGTTTGTCCAGTGGCCTTATGGGTGCTAATGGTATATATTACTTAATGTGTTTGCCTTGTTTGTTTATATTTCAGGCTCTTTAGGGTCTCTGGTAATTAACAAGGTTGGTATTTCATGTGGTATGTCTTTAATAGGCCAACTCAAGGTTAATGGTATCTCCAAATTAAATAGTCACCTGAAGAAAAGGTTACCTGACCATAAAGCTTGGATTTAACAACTTCCTGGGCTGATGGAGGCTCTTTTCCCCCAGTGTTCCCATGGAGTCTTATCTGTGCAATATTGTTTTAACGAGTAATCTGAAATAGCTGGATGAGAATCTTTGTTTTGTGAGTAAAAGCTCCTATGGAATGTAATTTAGCACAACGAGAGAAATCTCATTTTAAAAACACAGTATATTTCTGTAACCAATGTTTGTTATGACAATTATGTTTCTCTGAAAATTAATAAAATTCACAAGCCTTATTGTGACTCCACAGCCCTTTATATATAAGCCTCCTGTGTGGGGTGGGGGATGAGGCAGGGCAGGGGCTTCAAAGCTGGACCGAAAGTGCTGCTCTTCCAGGATGAGAAGTCTCTCTGATGCAAGGCCAAACTCATCCCTGATGAGAAGCGTGATAGCAGTTTTACATGTTGGGCCATATTCATCCCTGGTTTAATTACTGATCAAGAATGACATTAATCCATCAACAGAAAGAAGATAGATTAGGTCAGAAACATTGGCAAACCCCTCCCATGTGGCCTAAGGAAGGGTGCCAGGCAACACTTGGGGGAAACATTTTCATGGCTGCACGCTCAAGATAGTCTTAACACAATCCTTGTAGCACCTGGACTTTTCCTAGCAAGGTCTCTTATCCAAACACTCAGCAGGCCTGGCTCTGCTTCCAGCTGCACCTGGCAGGGCAATAGGTTGACCTGCAGGTGATAGGAAGGTCCTATAGTACTATGCTCCGACATGAGGAATACAATTTAATGTATTATTTGGGTTAACTAGTTAATCTCTGCTATGTAAATATAAAGCACTTTATAAATTCTACATATAATTGTTTTCTAATTAATATTGCCCTGGTGTGACTCATTTGAGCCAAACTGCAGTAATTAACAGGGGATGCATCACTTGATGATTACCTGTTCTGCGGACCTTCAGTCTGACCCAGTATGGCCATTCTGATGTTCTTAATTAGCAGAGCATCCACATCTCACAATTAGACTTCAGCTGCTGAGAGTTATGCTATCTCTACATTACCAGTTCTGTTGGTATAACTTATATCACCCAGGGTGTGAAAAAGCCACAGTAGGACCTGTGCCAAATTTTCCCTGGTT
Organism: Chelonoidis abingdonii; assembly: GCF_003597395.2. NCBI lineage: Eukaryota > Metazoa > Chordata > Testudines > Testudinidae > Chelonoidis > Chelonoidis abingdonii. Next base: position 291,208,050 of record NC_133770.1, read on the forward strand.
GAAGCTGGCTTTATGTACAGTCCTAGTACTTCACTGCTCAATCACTTGAATCGCATTATCTCCTCTTAATGGTGCAGTAGAGGTTATAACATTTATGCAATTCAAAGGCCTTTAAAAATCTAGATTTAGGCTACGTCTACACTACAGACTATGTCAGCATAACTTATGTCACTCAGGTGGGTGAATAAACCACCCTCCTGATTGACAAAAGTTACACTGACAAAAGCGTTCACATGCACAGCACTATGTTAGTGGAAGAGCTTCTCCTGCTGACATAGCTTCTGCTGCCCTCGGAGGCAGTTTATTTTATGCCGAGGGGAGAGCTCTCTGCTGTCAGCATCAAGTGTCTTCACCAGACACGGAGCAGTAGAGCGGCTGTGTCGGTACAGCTGCTCTGCAGCAATGCTGTATGTATAGACCTGGCCTTAAAGGGCAATATTTTTTGTCACTTTTGTCCAGCCTCCAAATGTATGTCAGCAAGTTAACTTCTGCCCAATAGGTGCAAGCAGCACTCTTGAGCCACACAAACCCAAAATTTTTAGGTGTACAAGAACTTAGGAGCACAAATCTTGGCAACCACTTTGGGCTGAGGTATAGTCTGATCTCAATTTGCTGCAGCCGAGCACTCTTCTGCCTCTCTGTGTGACACTGTGATGGGGCAGCTGCCCCTCACTGGCTGGCAAAGGGTTAATAGTAGCCCTTGGTGCGGCTGTACAGAGCCCAGCCAATCAGAGGAAGGCTTAGAAGCACCCAATCAGGGCCAGGCTGGGCCCTATAAGAAGGGGCTGCAGGGCAGAGAGGCGCTGAGTCTCTCCCTGGAGCTTGAGGGAGAAGGACTGGCTGCCTGTAGAGGGCAGGGGCAGGGGCAGGGGCAGTCTCGCTGGCTCCCAGACTGTGGCCTTGATACCTGCTTTCCCTGGGCCACTTCCCCGCAGCCAGGGGTTGAGTAGGTGCTGAGGCTGTGGGGAAGTGGCCCAGGGAAAGCAGGTAGCAGCGGAAGGGAAGGAGAGGCAGTGAGCGGCTGCCAGTGATAAGGTCTCTGGGTTGGGGCTCAGAGTAGTGGGTGGCCTCCCCGTTTTGCCCCACTGGCTGCTGAGGAAGTGGCCAGCCAATGGACTGCAGTTTGCCCCTGAGCAAAGGGCTGCTGTTTGCTGTGGCGAAAGGCCGGCAAAGGGCGGCCAGTTCCCCCGGAATAGGGGAGACAACGGAGTTGAGGCACAGCCGGAGATCCATGCCCTGAAGAGGATGCTGTGGTCCGGGAGTGACGTGGGTCCCCACAGACAGCAGAGATGGTGGAGAAGCAGCAACTGAGAGTGAGACACCACAGGAGGAGGGTGCCCTGCTGATAGACAGAGCTGATTCCCAGAGCAACCAGCAGGAGGAGTCATGGTGGTGGAGCACAACCCGTTACATACAGGATACAGGAGTGTCTCTCCCAGCATAATCTTGATGCTGGGAATCTCTCTACAAGAGTCACTTTGCTGTCAGAACAACCTCCCCAAGGTTTATCCCAAAAGCAGGTAGTGGATTTACACACAGGCACAGGAATATCTTTTCATAACTCAGCTACTTTTCTGTATTCCCTGCCAGGACCAGGAAAATCGTATAGAGCCTTTAGAATAAAAGAACTTAAATTAGTGTATACATGTGTGTTATTTATACATACACACAAGCACACTTTTGCCCTGAAAATGAAAAACTGAACATTTAGTGGTATACTAAAAACCACCTCCCTCGCTATTCTGCAATCAAGATGCTTCACTCCCCTAGTGGACCACGGCCCCACCCAACATGAATAGCAGGGCTGGCGACCACTGTGGCTTCATTCCCTAGGTTTCAGTAGCTTTACTATAGGGCCAGAGCCTGAGTCACAAGCAGTTTAAAAAAAGAACCCCCTAGCTGTAGCTATAAAGGGAGCTGGGTTGAGTATGGGAGGAGGAAAGGGACTGAGTTTTCCCTGAATGGGCCTTTTTCTGCCAAACAGACTAAACTCGTATCAGGAGACTTTGGAGTTAGCTAGAGGCCTGGAATATGACATAAATACATAGTTAGGATATGCCACCTAACCACACTTGAATGGTCAGACCGTAGGTTTTAATCTACTGCTTGCTTAGCTACTCTACTTGCTTGATATCATTGTCCTGCACCGTTTCACATCATGCAGTAACAGAGGCCAGTTCCCCAGGATTAAGCAAACTGAAGCTGTAATCAGTCAGTATTCTGCCTGCCTGTTATCTACTTGGCATAATTGTCCCTACTGCAGCAGCATGTTATTTACAAGTTCATAATAAGCCAGGCAAAAACCTCACCAAGACTTTACTGGCATAAACTCTCCGGTCTCCCAAGGATAACCCCTCCTGGGAGTGAAGTGGTGGGGAAAATACACTTCTAGTACATTTTGGGGGGAGGCGGAGACGCTATTTGGGAAGAACAAGGACACAGACGATGAAAGGGCCCTCCCTGCCCTGCTCCTGCCTGAATTAGCTGAACCTGGTACATGATGTACGATACTGACAGCATGACAGTAGAGGGCCCTTAACCTGGCTGAGATGGGGTGATATGGAAGTGAATGGCAATGCCTGTTAAGGGCTAGACTGAGCCAAACGTTGAAGATGTGTGTTGTGTATTTGGTTGTCATGGTTTTTGTTCCTATGGCAACTGAGTTAGATTATTAGGGGATAGCCCAGCCAGTTTCGGCCGGTTGGGTGACCTCTGTGTCTGTAAATAAATGGTAGTTTTGTTAGCTGTCTGGCCTCTAGTGATTTCTTCCTAAACCGGCTGCCCCCAAGGATATAACAATGTGTGTATGGGAGAAGGGACAAGGCACCTTCGCTGCTCTTGCACCCTCACATATGCCTTTGGCCTCCACCACAGAGGAAGAGAGGAAGTTGTATCCTCCTAAGGGGTGGTACAGCATGATCCATTCTCCCTGTGCATCTGGGAGCTCCAAGAAGCAGTGGGTGTGAAGCCTCCCAGAGTTCCCCCTGGGGGGCAGGGAGTTGAACCAAAGCCAAAATCAGGCCTGTGCTTGAATGGACCCCTAGGTGGACTAATTTGGTGAGTTCAGCACAAAAAAGCTGTCACCTCCACTGGCAGCCCTCTCAATGGAGAAAATGAACCATGGAAACTGAACAGCCTGCTGGCAGCAGAAATTGCCCCCTCAAATCAGACTTGAGGCCCGCTGGCAGGCTGCCAGGGGAAGCTTGCACTTCTGCTGCTACTACACAGCTGCCATAACAGTGTGGTCCAGGGACGGGGCCTAGGTTCTTGTCCCAGGTGTGCCACTAGCCTGTTGTGTGATGCCAAGCAAGTCACTGCATCTGAACAAGTGGGTTTTTACCCACAAAAGCTTATGGCTAAATAAATCTGTTAGTCTTTACGGTGCCACCAGACTCCTTGTTGTTTTTGTGGATACAGACTAACGTGGCTACCCCGATACTGGACTTCATCTTTGAGCGTCACACCCATTTACACAGGGATATATAAACTATGCAAAGCATGAAGAATCAGGATGTAATATTTGCCTTGGCCATTCTGATTTAATAACATACCTGTTTTTAGAGCCTTCATGGTATACTCTTACTCACATATTTACGCCACAAATTAAATTAGTAAAAAGAAACTTCTCACTATGAGTACCAATGACAGAATCAGACCCTAAGTCATTCATTCAAGCTCCAGTAAACCGTCCAAATCCCCGCTATTCCTTCGGTAATAGTCTGAATTGAGAGCATTAATAACTGTCAAGTTGCCAGAGCAACTGCCATAGAATTTGATTAAGGAAAAGGCTTTTTGTTCCTGGGAGACTAAAAGCTTGTTTTGGAAGCTCCAGCTTGGTGCAAGATTTTATAACCAAGTCATATATCCATGACAAATGGCAACAAGGGGGCAAAAAAATGGAGGGGGGAAGGGGGTGGAACTAACAATCTCCATTATCACAGGCAGCCTGAACTGGAAAAAGAAATATATCTAAAGCCAAATTACTTGAGAGACATAATAAGCTGAAAGATTATGTTGCAGAACTGAATGTGGTGAAAGGGTATAGTAAGCCAACCACTAATTCCACTTATTTAGGGGTTATAAATTGCGTTCAGATGTTGCCAGTATGTACCCAAACCAGTATTTTTAACTAAATAATAAGCTACATAAAGGATTTTAAAAGCTCCAATATAAAGGAAAACCTCAGGCTGGACAAGCTACTAATTAAAATTGATAAAGACTTGTGATTTTGAGCAATCCTTGGATTAAGACGACTCCTATATCCCATTTACATAATTAAGATTGTGCTAACTGCCAATGTATTAAGCAAACAAAATGAGAAATGAATAGAAATACCTCTAAAATATAATATTAACCTGTGGAACTTAGTGCCACAGGGTATTAATGAAGTCATGAGCATACCAAGAGCCAAAGGAGAGTTAGACGTGTATAAATAAGCAAAGCATCTGCAGTTATACTTGCTATCAGGAAAATGAGCGTGGCCAAAGGACACATTGTTAGAAGATACGCAGTTCTGCAAAGGCAGAGCAATTTTAAATTGGTCCTCATGCAGCTCTGCTAAAGCTCACGAATCCTGACTTGCTGTCCCAATCCAGGAGCCTTTACATAGCTCAGGGGAATCAGCAACTGATGTCACCAAGACTTCCCTAAACATCCTGTGGTGATACTAATGCACAATTGGCCTAGTGCATTTTGCAGGAGGCTTTGCCTTTTTTGTGAAGCATTAGACACCCCATCTGCTGGGCTACAGAGTAGTTTGAAGAGTCTCTGAAAAATCTCAGCCCACCCACTAACCTCAGTGCATCTTGTTTTACAAGCATCTCCACAAGAGCCAGTTTTTAGGAGCTGGCTGGCTGATAGTATCATGCTGTTTACAGGTAGCTGGAAGCGAGTTAGTTTGTGAAGCACTATAAAAAGGGGAAAGGTTTCTGCTTAGATGCATAACAGGCAGAGAGATTTTGCCACCATTTTGATTGACAAACATTTAATTAATTGCAAACAAAAGCCAACAGCTTGTTGTGACAGCACAAGAAAACAGAGATGCTTCTGTTCTAATTACTACTATAAATTATTTGCATGGTTCTGGCTAACTAGAGTCTGGTCCTGGGTTGGGCATGAGTCACTCTGTTTTCACTGTGAGATGGCTGTTAGATTGCTGTGCAAATCTGATACTTACAAAAGTAGGTGGATAACAGCAGTGACTAGAACCAGGCATCTTGGATATGTCTTCACTGTAGCTGGCTCAGGCTCCGCCCTCCAACACCTCCTCCTCCCACACACATAAACAACTCACCCTAATTAAGTGGTGCTGTCAACTCAGCTAGTTGGCTCAGGTGTGGGTGTGGGTTAGAGCTCAGGGTCCACTTTCAATTGGTTTGTAACCTGCCCACTCTGCAGTGAGGATGCAAGTCATATCACTCCAGTGCTGATAGTCCTCCAGTTCCTCCCTGCAATTCCTCCATGTGCCTAGAAGGACAGAGGAGCGCCCCTTAATGATCAAGAACCACGAGATGTGCCCTCAGAAGTCCTAGCATCACACCTGAAGTAGTGCAACACCGGTGAGGACACTTGTTCAGGTAGCGCTCTGTGGTGGGGCCACTCACATCCAGGCGAGGCTATAGCAAGTGCTCAGTCAGACCCAGGTGCCAATCATTACTGCAGCGAATACATACTCCTACTGGGAGATACTATGCAGGTGTCCCAAAAAAGACCCTCATTCCTGATCGGCCACACCTTTTGCTCTGTCATTCCATGCCTTTCTATGAGCAGGCAGCCAAATGTGCAGAATTGTGTCAAATTACACAGTAGCTGTGTTCCATGGACATTGCTCCACCAGCCATTAGAGCGAGACTGCCAAAGTCGTTTGCTCTTGTGACCTGAGCCATATGTATGGCTGTGCATGGACAGCGAGGGTGGGGTTTTCCAAAATGGTCTGCGCTGGCCTGACACCGCTCATACCAAAGTCAATAGTAAAACACCCATTCAGTTTAATGGGAGTAGAGCCAGGCTGATGCCAGGGGCTTTTGAAAAAACCTGCATCAAAAGAGCCATTCTACTCTGAAGGGAGAATCTGGCAGCTTGGTGTTACCCCATTTTAATTGACTCTTGATCATTTCCAGATCTAATTTAAATAATTGGATACGTTTTTGCTCCTGTTAGTACTGCAGAGTCACTCCAGGCGCATGAGACGCGTTCTGTTCTTCTCACTCAGCATCCGCAGAATAATTAACTGAGTTCCAGTTGCGATGCCGATTCTGCCCTCAGTCCCTGTGCAATCCCCCTGGAATAAAATGTGTTATATAGGTGTAGTTGAGGGCATATTTGGAAGACATTGAAGGGGTTTCCCAGGCATCATTTTGAAACCTCAGGATTGCACATGTGTAATTGAGGTTGTCATTTGGCCGATGGAAAATGTATTAATAGTGATGATTGCACGAGAAAGGAAGAATCCAGTTTGACTTTCCAATCCCAGGTGCAGGTTGATAGATGCCTTAGTGGTACCCAGGACAACGGAGGTAATTATAGGATTGTCAGCCTATAAAAATAAAATTATGAAACAGCTGATACAGGACTCTGTTGCCAAAGAATTAATGGAGGGTAATTCAATTAATGCCAGTCAATGTGGGTTTATGAAAAAATAGATTTTGTCAAGCTAACTTGATATCTGTTTTTGATAAGATGAGAAGTTTTATGGATAATGGTAATGCTGTCAATATAATACACTTCAGTCTTCTGCAAGGCATCTAATGTGATACTGCGTGGCATTTTATTTATGAAACTAGACTATAACATTTAACATGGCACACAATTAAATGAACTGAAAATGGGCTAGCTAATAGCTCTCAAAATATAATTGTAAATAGGGAATCATCACTCAGAGTGTGTGTTTCTAAAGCTGTCCCACAAGGATTGGTTCTTGGCCCTATGCTATTCAGAGAAGGCGTGGACACAGAAGCGTTACTAAAATTGATAGTGGAGATCCAGCAACAGCACACAGCCCAGAGAAACACCAAGGCCATCAGTAGCAACAGCTACTCCAGGAACTAGTGACACAGCATCAGGTGCAACAAGAACACCTGATTCAGCAGGTGGAGGCACTCTTCCATCCAAAGGGGCATCTAATTCCCCTCCAGACCCTCAGGGGATGTCACCCCACCAGGTTGCCAACCAGGCTCATGAAAATGGGCCCGGAGATGACCCAGAAGCCTTCCCAACCTTCCCACCTTTGAACAGGTGGCCACTGTAGCATATTGGCCATAGGAACACTGTGCCATCCTGATAGCCCCTTATGTGATGGGCCAACTACCTGGACATCAACCCTGAGGTATTCTGCCAGTGGTTCCAAAAAGAGAGATACCTTCCAGAAGCCTGGTCCCAGGTGGCTGTGCAATGTCTGAAAGAAGAGTTTTGGTGCTGGTTAGACCAAAGTACCAGTGGCAGAGGCTATCATGTAAGAGCAGTTCATCCGGGTTCTTCTGGCTGGCTGGAAGGAGTGGGTGAAGTACTGTCAACCCTGGCTGAGACTATGACCTTGATGGAGAATTAAGTGGCCACCAATAGTCCAGCCTCACTGACACGTAGGATGGCGGCCCCTAGCAAGGGCCATGTTTGGAGGGAGGCTGAACTCACCCCCCCTCTTCCGGTCTCTCCCAGAAGGAGATGGAACCCAGACATAGAGTCGGAGTGGAGAGGGGACCAGATCGCTGAGGAGGGGGGGTATGCCCCACAGCACTGGACCATGATCCCAAAGGGGAGCTGCCTTTAGTTTGGACAGGAAGGGCATTTTAGGCAGGAGTTCCCCTTTATGGATTGCAGCTACAAACAGGCATAGATGGCAGGCACCAGAGCTCTCAGGTGAGGCACGACCAAGATGCTGCTGCTGGTACAGATCAATGGAGCTAACATGACAGGCCTGGTAGACTCTGGGTGTGGTCAAACCATCACATGGGCACGTCTGATGTACTATCCCACCTCCAGTGCATCCACGGGGATGTGCGACCCTACACCGCTGCGACAAAAGCATAGCTGAGGCTAGGAGGCTACGCTGTCTTTCAGAACAGGCCTAGCAGCCATCCTGGCTTACCCAGTAATATTAGTGTGGGACTGGAAATAGTTTGGGGACATCCTCGGGCAGTGAAGCAGAAACCAACCCAGACCCAAAAATGAGGGGGCTTTGGGTCAAGATACAGTCTTCAACTTCTGGTCGCCAATCATGGCTTACTTCCTCAGGTGTGTCACAGCTACTGTTTTGCTCGGTTGGTGTCCCTGGCTGGCTGGAAGAGCCTTCCCCTGGGTCTTCCAGGCCCTACTGTCAAGCCACGTCAGACCACTCACTTCACAGATGCTCCGACTGACAGAGGAAGACCCTCTGGAGTCCAGTCCACTTAGAGAACTCCAGGGGGAAACCAGGAACTGACCAGAGACTGAGGAACCAAAGATGGGGTAGGAAGTAGCCCATGTAACAATTGTAAGGGCACCCACCCCAGACCACATATTTGAGTTATTATTCAGAGGGCCCTGAGTTGGAACCCAGTGGAGCAGGGTGGGCCTGCATTCTGCTTCCCCCAGGCATTGAGTGACATGGCCACTAACTCTCACCACTGCATCATGCTGTCAGGTTCAGACTTCAACCACCTGACAGAGCCCACAAGGGGATGGGTGCCATCCAAACATATCGGAAGACAGTTCTTACCCTAAGGAGCATTAGGCCAAGAATTTCAGCAGTAGGTGCCTAAAATTGGTTCCCAAGTCCATATTTTAGACTCCCAAATAAATGGCCTGATTTTTTTTCAAACGTGCTGCATATTGCAGCAAGTCTCATATACCTTTTCTGGAGCCTCTGGGTGGTTAGCACTTTTGAAAACTGGGCCACTTCATTACATATTTGAATATGAACTTAGAAGACTAAATTTAGACCCCCATTTTTTAAAACTTTGGTCTTACAATTTAAGAGACCAAGTCAAGAAAGCACTATATACTTATCTTTAACTTTATGCCTAAATCCAATTAAACATGTGCTTTCTGAATCAGAGCCTAAGAAGAGAGTTTATAATAAGATTGGCAGAATTCTGCTAATTGCTGGAAAACGTAAATGTTTATTTTTAAGCATTGTTTTAGATTTGTATTGATTTTTAAATTTTCAGTTGTGGGAAAATTATGGTGGAGGTTAAACAGCCAGTTGAAATTGATATTAAAAAAGTTAAAGCTTTATAATCGTTAAAACACAAAATTAACATCACATGTAAAAAATACACATAGTAAATATCCTTAAATCAAACTCTAAGTTCTCAAGCAGCATTTTTCTTACTTTGTCTACCTGAAAATTTCAATTATTATTGATAGAAATATCTGTTCATTGGTTTGTGTGTGTTCACCAACTTTTACTGATAAAAATCCAATCACTACAAGACTATTTATAATCTAAGAAAGATCTAACTCTGAATATCCAATTCTCCCTCATATACAGTTCTGTTCTTAAAATTTATTGTGTAACATTGGTATTTCATTATTCCACAAGCCTGATCCCTGTGGGATAATGAAATACCAATGTTACACAGTAAATTTTAAGAACAGAACTGTAATTGAGAGAGAATTGGATATTTTATTGTCTTTGCTGAATGAGTCTAAAAACATAAATGCGTACACATATAGTGCAAGTTTTTCCACTAGGACATGTAATGTTAAAACATTGAAAAGAACAAAATATTGTGAGTTTGAAATAGGGCGACTGGCAACTTCATGTTGGTTTAAAACCAAAAAAACTATTCGTATTGGCACCAGTATGGATATTTTCATTTTATTTATTTTAGTTGTGTTGTCCTAAGGCAACTGAGATCAAGGGTGGAGATCAGATGGAAATTCAAGACTCATCAATTCAAAGGCCAATCTGGATCATCCGAAAGAGCTTGAGTTTCAGTGGGGTGAAGGGCCTAGTCCTCACCCTCCCCTTGGTGCATCACAGACCTTATTCAACATAGCACTTAAGCAAAAAGGGTAAGATATTCAAAACCACCGAAATCACTGAGGGTATATCTACACACAGTGATTGGAAGGCATGACTGCAGTATGTGCAGGCACACTTGAGCAAGCTCACTACAAACATCAGTGGCAGCGCAAGATAGCTACCCAAGTACAATCCCACCCAGGGCTCTTGGTACATCCTTGGATGACTAGCCTGTGCCCCTGCCTGTGCCACTGCTGCTACACTTCCATTTTTGTCAAAGTTATCTGCCATATGGCTGCACATGCAGGCCAGTTGCAGTGTAGACATTCCCTTAGGCACTTTTGGAACTTTACCCCAAGTTAATGAGACTTAGGCATGTCCATGAACAGAGATGGTCTCTAGTAGGTGCTTAAAAGTCAAGAGCATATTTAAATGCTTTGCGGAATCAAAGCCCATTTCTGGTACAGTCCAGGCCCCTGAAGTCAATAGAAATCCTGCCTTTTTACTTCCCTGGGCTCTGAAGCAGAGCCCCAGTGTGAATCGCAGGCTGCACTTATAAAAAGACGATTAAAGTGAACAGAGCTTCTCCTTTAGATCAAGCGACACGGAGCTGTGGTCTGAGCTGAAGACCCTCCTGAGTTTGATCCCCAGTGCAGAGCAAAGTCTATTTGTGAGCATTGCTTCATTACAGACAAAAAAGGTAAACTGAAAGATAATTGAAAGAAAATGAATTTGAGCCAGTCCCATTGTCCACATACAGGTTCTACTCTATATGCCTCAGCAGAAACGGCAACTCCCAGCACAGGTGTCTTTCAGCAATGTTGATTAAAACAGCTCTCCGTCTCCTTTGCCGCTACCATTAGGTGTACTTCAGCTGCAAGCTCATCTTTAGAGCATTGTGTCTATGCTGTACAGAGTCAACAGACTGCAGCAGGTGGTAACACCAGGCATTTGTTTTCAAGGACCAATTTATCACGATGTCTAGAAGGAAGATTAAGATAAAGGGAGTATAACCCACTCCTTCCACAGGTGAAGACTTGTCTGCAACATGATTTAGGGATAGTTAAATAGTGGCAGTATATGCTCAAAACATATTGTACACCTGACAATAGACCTCTAAATGGGTATCATTGCCCCGACTGAAAAGATTATGAACTTGAAAAGCTGGGAGATGAGTGCAGCATAGATGCATGCAGAGCGTGTAAGCCTTTGTTATGGAAAAGTACTATGTAATCACTCAGGCTGATATCCAGAGCTGTCAATGTAAATAAAACTACCGGACTCAGTGTCTATGAAAACTAAGTATTGCTTTATTCACAGAATGAGGAGCTTTTGATAGTAGAGGGAAGGTCTGGTTTGAGTCAACCCTAAGAACCTGATTCTGATCCCACTCCAGTTTAAACACCCGGATCCAACTCGTAGGGTTTGGCTACGCTGGAGAGTTGCAGCACTGGTGGTGGGTTTAAATCACCCATAGAGATTAAAGAGATTTTTCCCAAAACAACACAGCAAATCAACACTGGAATTTAGGGTGCCCTGGATTCTAGTTCATGGCTTAGTCCACTGCACCATGCTGCCTGCATTATCGTGTTGAAATTGCTTCCACATGAGCTATGTTGTCATGGCCAGAAAAAGTGTGTTTTCACAGTGAGAGAATAGACATTTATCTCACTGTAAAATCCCAGTGGAAACAAAGCTGTTTACTGTGATGTCACTAGGTAAGGTCAAATCCAGGTGGGCTTTATAGTGTTGATCTTGTCTAGCTACATCGTGGTAACACGCACCTGCACCTTTTCTGCACTAGGGTTTTACATGCATTCACTATCTCATGGCAACCTTCCCCCCTCCCCCCGCCGGCTTTTTGGCCATGAAGACATAGCCTTACTATACATAGTTAAAAATCTCAAAGCATTTCTTAGTGTGTGGATCAAGTCATGGCCTAGCTCACACTAAATCTCAATAACGTCACTCAGGGTGTAAATCAAGGCAAAAAAAGTTTCCACCATATATATGACAGGATCCACATTTGAAATGCATCCATCTCTGGAGAGTCTGTACCTGTCTGACATTGTACAAGAACACAGTGCAGCAGTGTAGGACATAAAGTGACAAAGAATGGTGCATCGGGGCAGGTTATCTTGTGGAAAGATCCTCTCAATATTCCTGGCCAGCATCTACCTTTGGGGCCTATGAATCCCACAGTGGCAAGTTCTTTGCACTTTCTGCAGAACCCATATCTATTCTCCAGGAGTATCAATAAGGCATTAATACAATGGAGATGGTTACAGTTCCTCATTTGCATTTCAAAGCAATCAATTAACGATCTATCAAAATAAAGTCTGTCTAGATGTTCAACATCTTTCCAATACTTTTGCTCTAAATTCCAGACAGATCACCAGTCGGAAAAGAAGAGAATTTGGCCTTTGGGTGTAACTCGTAAAATCCCTGGTGAGATTGAAACACTAACCCTACAATTTACTAACAAAAGTAACCCATCCTTATAAATCAAGCTGTGCTCTACATTGAGGGAGGAATATTCTTAGCAGACCAGTGCAATGTGATGTACTTTAATTATGATGTCTGTATGGTACATTCGAGAACAAAGTAAGGTCTGAATGCATCTACAGAAAAGCTGTTTAATATCTTTACAAACTTGCCACAGGGTGAAATGTCTTCTTGTTTTGAAGTGGGAAATGCCCTATCTGTGCCTACCTCAGGGCAGACTGTCAGAAAACAGGGCAGACACCCCAAACTAGTGGTACACCTGTACCTCGATATAAAGCTGTCCTCAGGAGCTAAAAAATCTTACCGCGTTATAGGTGAAACCGCGTTATATCGAACTTGCTTTGATCCTCTGGTGTGTGCAGCCCCACCCCCGTGGAGCACTGCTTTACTGCATTATATCCAAATTCATGTTATATCGGGTTATGTTATGTCGAGGTAGAGGTTTATGTTCTATTGATTTCACCAAGCCAGTGACAAATCTGACCTCCTGGATTCCCTATCACAGTCTGACATGGAGTCACATAGTTCTCTTATACTCTCCAGTCTATCTTGGCACCCAGACAAACTGGACTTTGTGATAAAATGGTTATTTATACCAAAAATCACATCACATTTATGCTGCTTCCAGTCCCAAGAGACCAGTCACTTGCCCCAGATAAGAACATAAGTATGGCCATACCGGGTCAGACCAAAGGTCCATCTAGCCCAGTATCTGTCCACCGACAGTGACCAATGCCAGGTGCCCCAGAGGGAGTGAACCTAACAGACAATGATCAAGTGATCTCTCTCCTGCAATCCATCTCCATCCTCTGACAAACAGAGGCTAGGGACACATTCCTTACCCATCCTGGCTAATAGCCATTGATGGACATGAATTTATCCAGTTCTCCTTTAAACACTGTCATAGTCCTAGCCTTCACAACCTCTTCAGGTAAAGAGTTCCACAAGTTGACTGTGCACTGCGTGAAGAAGAACTTCCTTTTATCAAGTGGTACTCTAGATCGTACACCAAAAACAACACTGAGAGTCAATTTTATAGTAAACTAACTAAAGGTTTATTAGCTAAGAAAAGGAAATTAGAGTTATTGAAAGGTTAAAGCAGGTAAAATATATGCACAGGCGAGTCACCGTTTGTAATTCCAAATGGTGGCAGTGATGTAATAAACTGTTAGTTTCCCCAAAAGGCTTGTCAGGGTACTCAGATTGTCTCTGGGGATCTCCACTTTTACAGGGAAGGTGTCATAAACAGATAGCTATGGGTTAATGTTTCTTTTACCTGTAAAGGATTAACAAAGGGAACCAAACACCTGACCAGAGGACCAATCAGAAAACCGGATTTTTCAAAGTCAGGGAGGGAAGTTTTGGACTCTGGGTCTTTTGTATCTCTCACAGAGAAGACTTCTTTCTCTCTAATCTTCTGTGTCAACTGTAAGTACAGTAGAAAAACAATAAAGCTTTTAGTTTGGGTATTTACATGTGTGTAACTCTGGAATGTTCAATTGTATATTTGATCAGCACTGTTATTCAAATTTTCTAAAGCAATAGCCCTGTAATGTCATCTGATGCAGAGAACTAATGATGTCTTGTTCTTTCTTTTAATATAAAGCTTTCTTTTAAAATACCTTTGAAGTTCCCTCCGTTAAGAAAAGAAAGCAGAGGGGAAGGGAAAACTAACCTCGTGTTTAACTCTCCAGTTCCTAAGTGGGAAAGAAGCTACGGGGGAAGAGAGATAGAACTTTTCTGTTCTTTGTATGGGTTGTCTCTTTGTGGAAGAAAGGAGACATTTCGGTCGATGAAAAGATGCAATCAATACCCTCGTAGTTAGCCCAGAGAGAAATCTGGTGAAAGGGAGAGAAAAGTGGGTTATTCCTGCTAGACCAGGGCATCGAGTCTTGACTAACCAGGAAAAGTTTGGGGAGACCAGAGAGTTTATCAGGTACTCAGAATCCTGACTGGTGGCAGCGAGAGAAGATCCAAGCTGGTAATTAAGCTTGGAGGTTCATGCTAAGCACCCAGATTTTGGACGCTAAGGTCCAGATTTGGGAAAGAGGCTTATGATAGAAGGGTACCAGATGCAGAGTCCAAACAGTCCAGAGATCCAGGATCTTTCTTTGAACCCATACTTATAGCCTCTTCTCACAGAAAACAAGCTGACAGGGTCCCTACCCACGTGGGCTTTTCCTTTAATGATGGAGAGTGAGGAATGCATTTTGAATCTTTGACCTCCGCTCATCACACACAATGACCACTTGTTTCGAAATTAGCACTTGTCTGTTAAAGTTCTTCATTTGCATTCCACAAGGCTTCTTTTTCATTTAATTGGTTATTTAGTTACAGGGGTAACACAATGTAAATGTTTGCTCCTACATGATAACAGGATACAGATAGATGAAAACAATGCAAGTAACATCCCACTAGTTTTCATTAATTTAAACACCAAATACACTCTTATACATTCCACAGTTACGTTGATCTATACTAATACACAAGTGAAATGGCCAGGGGCTCTGGCATGAGCTGGCACCTGGTCAGCCAGCATCACACCTAGATTTCTGTATCATTGAATTTTAGTACCTAGTCAAAAATTAGATGGTTATTTGTGGAAGTCAAACTCGAACAACATAATGACTCTTGGATGAAATTCTCCTCCGTGCAGAGGTCCAATTTAAGGCTTATGCACCACCTAAGTCCCATCTAAGGCTTCAAAAACAGTTTTAAAAGGACGCAGGTCTTAAAAACTGAGGTTGACATCACTATGGCACTCAGAGGTGTGAAATATCCACACCCCTGCCTGATGCAGCTATGCCGACATAACCTCCGGCATAACACAGCTACATGAACGGAAGAATGCTTTCATCAACCCAACAATTGTTGCAAGGGGAAGTGGTATTCCTACAGCAAAGGAAAAACTTCTTTTGTCACTACAGTCTGTGTCTACACTGTAGGATTACAATGGCATATTTACAGTAGCACTCAAAGTGTGGATGTGGCCTCAGGAAGGGCATAGACCTAACATGGGCCCTGGACACAGGGAGAACTTCATCCTCTTCTGAATAAAACATAAAAATGGTAGCAAGGTTTGCATCCACATAGCACAACAATAAACAGTTCTGAAGCAAGCTTGTTTCCAAACCATGTTCTGGTCCTAGCAGGCAGGCAGTCTTGAATATCATAACGATTTAACAGGATTCTCTCTCCCTGTAGAAGCCATACAAATAGGGCAGAGGTTCCATTTTCTTGGTTAAATTGTGTTTATGAAACTATTTTCAAAACCAGTACTATTTCAGCTGATGAGGACAAGCTTTAAGAGACCCTACAGAGATAACTGTTAACTGGCAAGGGTCATGACTTGCCAGTTTAAAGCCTCTGACGTGGACTAGATGGCTTGTTGGGTTAATATGCTAACACCTTGCCTTTAAAAGCCTAGAGTTAAATGCTGTTTTTAGGGCTAGCATCGGTATCAGCATGCAGGCAGAACATGTGGTCAGATTATTAGGGGCTGTAATGTGTGTAGTTGCTGTTCATTGTAGGTCTGCTCTCAAGAGATTACTGTTGACTTCAATGCAAGCCCTGCGGGAATAGGTGCTCAGGTCCACAGATGATGGGCATAGTATAAAGAACATAAAATGAAAGACTGGCCTCTGTGCCATTTCCAAGTTAGCGTAGGATGACAAGTCCTAGATTCAGCCTTAATTGAGACTTCAAGGTCTCAGCAGCATCCTTGCCGGATGCTGGTTGGAATCCTAAAGGCACCAATCAACCGCCAGTCTGTACTAGGGAGAGGTCAACACTACCGTGTAGCAGTACAAGCAGTTCATGTCTGAGGAGCATTGGCAAAGCGTACACCACCAGACATTACTAAGCCTGATTCTTACATGATACTGAAACTGAGGAATTTGCTATCTCAAGAAGTACCGTTTTAATTGATGCTGCTGAAATTCAAGATAATAATTGACCTCTACTGCAACACCAATGTTCTCTCAGGATAAAAAGGTGATTGGATACTTAAACACAGTCAGCCTCTTGCATATTTAATAGGATTCAACTGGTCACCAGATTCTGAAGGATATTTCCCCTAGTACATATTGCAGGGACCATGGGATGGTTTATTTCCTCCCAAGGCACAGAGAAATAGTGATCGGTCAGGAGTGAGAGAGGATCTTGAGCCTTCCCTTATTCAGTTCTCATGCACCGCTTTGCAGTTCTTTTATTTGAATGGAGAGTGGGGAATGGGAGAGGGGGAAGGGGAGGAGGGGGATGACTAGTTTTTCCTTTTTGCTTCTTTCAGGAGAAGCCGCCTTGCTCCGTATCTGCTATAAGGAAACTGAACCAGCCTTATCAGATTTTGCAACACTTATTTTTGTAGTTTAAATCTTTATTCAACTTCTCAGTGAGGAGTCCACACTGCAATTAAAACACCTGCCACTGGCCCAGGTCAGCTGAATCAGGCTTGTGGGGGCTCAGACTGTGGGGCTGATTAATTGCAGTGTAGATGTTGGAGCTCAGGCTGGAGCCCGGGCTCTGGGACCTCTTACACAGCAATTTTTAGCCCCACAGCTTCAGCCCAAGTCAGCTGACCTAGGCCACCTGCAAATGTCTTTTATTCCCATGCAGATGTACTAGCCTTCCAGGTTCCCCTCTCCCAAATACCATCATAGACCTAGGAGCAGACTCCACCAACCCCATCAGTGAGATGGGGGTCACATCCCAACAATGCGTTCCAGAGCTGTTTTGTCTCCTGTGTGGATGTACATCCCTGAGCCAAGGGCAACTGGAGGAAGCCCTAGGCTTTCATCTGCGCCTGAGCGCCTCATGTAACCATTTATACCTTGTGGCCACAAGCTGGGAATGGGCAACAGGGGATAGATCACTTGATGATTACCAGTTCTGTTCATCCCCTCTGGGGCACCTGGCATTGGCCACTGTCGGAAGACAAGATACTGGCCTAGATGGACCCTTAGTCTGACCCAGTAGGGCCATTTTTATGTTCTTATGTACCTGTGCATAGTGGGTGTAGGACAATACCATTTGGATTTGCCCTGGTCTAAGTCACTATGCAAGGGGGCAAGGCAGAAAAAAGAAGCAGGCCCAGAGTGTTAAAAAGGGGATGGGTTTCTTTCTGCATGGAGCCAGCTGCTTGCTTAGAAGCCAGGACAGGAAGCGCTAGACACACAAGATCTTCCCTATAAATATTGTTTTGGTATTTAAAGGCTCTTCAGCTGCCTGAAGGGAACATGGTGAGAGTCTCTGTTAATCTGTTTTGTTTGCACCAGAAAAGCCTATAAATAAACCTCAAACCCCAGAGAGTTTTTTCTGTGCTTCACTTGCATTCCCACTGAGTGTTCGCCAGCTGCTCAGAGCCTCATCCTGCCACACGTATATTGCAGACTGTTCCTCATGTCCTTCACCAAGTAGACACCAAAAAAGATAATATCACCCAAAGGATAAGTGGCCTTTAAGGCCTTTAAGGCCCATTGGAGTCAATGAAAAGACTCCCACTGATTTTAGTGAGTTTTGCATCAGGCCCCTACGGCCTAATTTTCAGATGAGTGGAGCACCCACAGCGCCGATAAATTCAAGGAAAGCGGCAGGTGTGCACTGCTTTTGAAAAACAAAGCACTAATGACTTCCAACGCATGACAATATGTTCCAGTCTTGTCGGTTTCTATTTCTCTGTTTCTCTTTTTCAATCTTACACAGTTTAGAAATGGCTCCCATATTCACCATATTTCCCCCTTCTTTTCTCTAAGCTGCACATTGTCTGTTTATAAGATGTAATTTCTCCTGCATTTGAGACTCATCCATTTTCTGATGATCTCAAATGTTTCTTTCCGGTGTCTAGGATTTATTTTATCTGGCATCAGTGTAATCTTGTTTCTGCCTTTTCTTGTAGTTTAGACAATGTTTAGTGAGGTTTCTTACATAAGCTGTGAGACAGAAATAGCAGACAAAAAGGAGATGCGCCATGGTGCCAGTGAAAAGATGAGCTTGCTGAAGCAGTGCTGAAAGTGAAGTGGTATAATAGCTGAGGGCTTTGATTTTTTTGTTTTGTTTTGTTTTTGTTTTTGATGGCTTTGTGCAATTTGTCAGTATTTTATGTTGCTGTTATTTGTACGTGACTATTTAAAAATAAATAAGGGTACAAAACCAATAGAAGGGCAAGGAGAATGCAAGAGGTTTAATCACTCATTTTCTATAGGTTGGAATGCTGCCTTTAAAGTGTCCCTTGTAGAGATCCCAGAAATCTGGCCAGAGCTCAAACTTTATTCCACCCTCAGTTACACCGGGGTAGATTAGGTGTCACTAACAAGTTCCATGGAGTCACTTCCACATCTACGCTGTGTAAACAACATTATAATCAAACCCTTTATTCCTTGAACACCAAGGAAGAGAAATGGAGCTCACAGCAGTCAGATCCTGACTGCCCCAAGACTTCAGAAGGATGACAGCTGACCATTTCATTGCAGTGTGAGTAGCTTCCCAGGGAAGGGGAAAGTCACCTTCCAGTGTTGAGGTTTTCCAGCAAAGCAAGCATTAGCCCAGAGAGGAGAATTTGCCCTGGTGCAAAGTCCGCAACATACTGCTTGGAGGAAACGAAGGAGCATCTGTAACTATGCTGCACAGTAGGCTACAAGCTGCTGCCCCTCTATTGCTGGCTCAGCCAAGCTGTTTCCAGTCAGATACAGCCAAGCATCTGAGAGATGAGAGCAACTGAGGATGCACTACTGCCCTTTATATCATAGCAAGCAGCAGTTAACCAAGCAATAAGCATGCCTATTTCAAAGGTACAGCTACTGGAGGAAAATGGGAGTGAACTGTGGACTGGACCACATGACCTCAGAGGGGCAAAGAACTTTTGAAAGGCAAGAAAGTTTTCCTGAGGCCTAGGAGTGGTTCTTAAAGTGGAAGGCCTTGACCAGCCCCCTGTGCCCTTGGCTGTAGCTAGTACTGGCTACTTTAGGAAAGAAGCCCCAGCAGACTGGGCATTTCCATGGTCCACTCCCTGCAGTCCTAAATCTCAATTGAGAGCATTTCCCGACCTCAGTAAGCCTCTGTCCATGGGCAACCCTGACAGACCCAGGTTGTTGGCAGACGGGATCGAACCTGGGACCTCTGGAGCTAAATGCATGAGCCTCTACTCCACGAACTAAAAGTCATGTGACACTTGGCTAAGGCTCTAGAGCAGACACATTAATCTCTCTCCAAGTGGTCTTGGTGCCACTAGATGGGACAGAAAACCACACCCAGGAGGTGTGTGGTTACACCTGCACTAATCTTCTTGAATCCAACTTCAAACACAGCCCAGTTTTTCCAATGGGAGCTACATTCTCCCTCTGAAAAGGATTCCACTCACGCTGCCACTCACCAATCAATGGCATTATGGTGCCAATATATCTTTATATTCTCCATATTTGCCTGCTCTTGTCGCAAAATCATATGCATGTAAATGCTGTTTTGAAAGCGTGAAGACCCATGGAACATCCCTGGAATCTGTACAGCAATATCTCTCCTCCTGCCACCAGGCAAAGCTGTGACCCAAGTTGGTCAGCTAACTCTAGTCCAGAATGTAAATGGAATAGTTTGGTAAAAATATCAGCCACTGACCCAGGATCTGTTAAGCACATGTATTATTTTCAAGTGTGCAATGTTTATTTCCATAGTATCAGATCAAGCCTAAAGTATTATTAATGCTCTCAGTGACTCACTTGCAATGATAAATCATAGTCTAATATAGCAAGGAATAATGAAAGTTCAAAACGGAAATCCAGTGCGCCCAGCGACAAGTTATTCTGGGGCAGCTGCTGCTACAAACCTCAGGATCTGCGCCACTGCACTGATTCTCACATTTATATACTAGGCTAAGAGTTAGGGCTGGAAGAGTCTTTGTTGGCCAGTACAGCGCAGAAGTTACAGTTCCACCATTCTCTTTCATTCCAAGCATGTGTCCTGCCCCCACACCCTTCCCCTATAAGCACCAGTTCTCCCCTACATTAATCACCCTAAGAAAGCTATCTGATCTCTGTCTTGCTGCCTCCTTTGGTGATAACCTCCACAGCCTCTCTCGCTAGTTTTCTCAATCTCAAATTCCTCTGCCCATTGGGAGATTTTTTTTGGTTTAGCTCTAATCTGACCCAAAATATTTCATTCATTAAAAAAAACAGAGGAAGATCAGTTCAGCCACAGCAAGAGGCAGTACATCATCGTGGCAAGCCGAGTTGGTTTGCATGGACCTGTATTTGCTGAAACTTTGCTGCATTATTCAGCCATTGCTCCTTTCACCCTGACTGCCCTTCCTCCAACCCAATCAGTAGTCACTGTCCTATCACACACTCTTGAAATCTTAATTTCACTTTGTCATTTGATGTCTTTAGCAGATCTGATTGTCCAACTGATGTCCTGCCCTGACAGTTGCATGGTTCCAATTAGCTCCTAGTTTTAACAATGTCCCCCCCTTTGACCTTCCGAACTGCCATTACCAGCAGTTTGGATCCCATTGGTCTAATGTAGAAATCGACCCACTAATTTAGTAATCTACCCCTCCCCCAAGAAGTTCCCATGTTTAATAACACTAACCCCCTGCTCTTCATCCACACTTCAGGATGTTTCCTTTCTCCCCATTCAAGTCATTCCTGCAGATGAAAGCAGATAGTTCTGAGCAGTGTCAGTCCCAGCCCTCAGGATGAAAAGCTATAGGCCTTTCATAATTCCCTGGGCTTTAATTAAGCAGGTGTTACATACATGTACTGTGGGCCTAGTATGCAATCAGAATGCCATAAGAAGATAACATTCCACTTGGTAAAATGGGCAAATGACTCCTTTGATAAGCTGAGAGAGACCCAAATGGTAATATGTACTGCAAGCATTAGTTTTAAGAAACTTTTCTACTGGAATTAGCACATATCTCAATGCAACATCAAGCCACTCTGGGTACATCAAAATGTAGAGTTGCAGCATGTTGTCTGGGCATATCAAATGTTACATACAACATGGCAGAGGATAACTGTTCCCATCTCTCTGGAACCCTAGAGGCATAAGACCATCTGTTACAAACAGATAGTTAAGGGTTAATGCCTCTTTTACCTGTAAAGGGCTAAGAAGTTCACCTAGCCTAGCTGACACCTGACCAGAGGAACCAATGGGGGAACAAGATGTTTCAAAAGGAAGGAGGGAAGCATTTCGCTTGTTCTAGTCAGTTCAGTTTCACAAGCTGGCAGTGAAAAAGACCAACTGGACCGGACAACCCACCTCTATCAAAGTAAAATTTTGTTTTTTTCTTAAAAGTAAAGGCTCTATTAAATTAAAAAAAAAAAGATAAAAAGAAAAACAACACAAAAAAAAACCCCCTCTGGAACAGCAATATCACTCTAATGTCAAACGCAACAAATAGACTTAAACACCAGGATGTCCCCTGGCAAGATGGGGCAGGAAAATCTAAATACATGGGATCACACAAAAATACCCAAGTTGATAATTCCCTTAATGGCACCAAGACAAGTCCCACCACAACACAAAGAGTGGTGCGTAGCCCAAAGATAAACATAAACCTATTTATCCCTTTCTAAAACTTACTACTTCTGAAAGGAGAGGCTAGCGTTCCTGATCTTTTTCACTACCAAGCTGAAAACTGAAACTGACTAAACAAAGGAAAACTTCCCCTCCTTCCTTTAAGAAACACTTGGTTCCCGGGGGCCATTGGTTCCTCTGGTCAGGTGTCAGCTAGGCTAGGTGAACGTCTTAACCCTTTACAGGTAAAAGAGGCATTAACCCTTAACTATCTGTTTATGACACCATCAGAGGTTTATTTTAGCGTAAGGAGAAACAACACCTTTGATCCACACTACATCTAGCAGACATCCAGCATGATTCCATTCTATGGTTGATTAGTGCCTATGCACATGAACATTTATAAATTGAAGTCAAACAATGAATTAATGTCACAACACATTGTGCCATGTTTGATTCAGTCCATGACAATGCTGTGTTATCAGCACGCGATGACACAACATCATGGGGAGAAGGGACATCACCATGCACCATGTCACAGTGCCACACATAGACTCATCAGCTGTCCTGCAAACTCAGACCACACGATGCAGGGCAGTCTCATGAGTTTCATTTCCAGGACACATAGCAACCTTAAATACCTTGAGCACAAAGCCAGCCAGGTGTATGTAGACCCAGTAGTTGGGAGCCCCTACATGGGGGCCACGGATGGGTGGTGCCTGCTTTTCCAGCTAAAGATACCAGTCATAGCAGAGCATATCAGGCACAGCAATGCTTTCATTGGGACACCCCACACAAAGTGTTTACTCAGGTTAAATTTCATTTGGCTTCAGAATGGTTCTTTCCAGTGCTGCTGCCTAGTGATGGATTAACCCTACTCCACTATACTAATATCTAATGACAGCACAGTAAGGAACCAGACCCCACCCATATACATAGGCTGCATACGCGACCAAATTCAGATGAGATAAAACTTCAATTCTATGTAAGAATACATTGGATACAGAGTGTAAGAAATCAAATAGTTTCCAGTGGACCAACATATAATGCACAAATGAGTCAAATCAAAACAAAAATAGAATCTAGATAGAAAGAGAGAGACTGACTTTTATATACAATTTCCATTTCCAGAAATATATATATATTATTCCTCTCCAATTTGATCCCACTGGAAGTTGACCCTTGTTTAATGTTGCTTTGGCCCATACAACCCAGAAGTAAATAGACCATGGTTGCCACCAGCAGTAAAGTGGCTTCTTAAAAAGTGGAAAATTCAGGACACTATTGGATGGATGGATCAATGGATGAATATGGAGAGAGAGAAAGAGAACAGGACCCAGAGTTACAAACAAATGAGAACGAAGGACCATCTGTATAGGACTTTTACAGCCACACAAGGATTACTCTATTACAATTCTCTGTGTGTTAGAGTAACAATGTCTGTACTTACTTTCACAGAGCCGTCGTCTCAGTTTCCCCCGTATTTTATCAATGGCATTGTAATCAGAGACGTGGAAGACATGGGCAGATTTAGGGTCGGAAGCAATTTCATCCAATTCCTCCTTTAAGGCCTCACCAACTCCCACAGCAAAGATTCTTATTCCAGCCTTACGTGCCGCAGTGGCTGCATCCATGACATAATCCTGGCTCCTTCCATCAGTCAAAAGGATAGCCACTTTCTTAATGGGTGGGTCACTAGGCCTCCCGCCAGCCTCTTTGGAAAAGCTATAGATGTTGATATACCGGAGGGCATCCCCGGTATTTGTGTTACCCCCATAATACTTAATGTTCCTTGCAGCTTCTTTGATTTCCTCACGAGTTTGGTACCTTCTCAAGTCAAACTCTGTGGTTGGCCTGTCACTGTAACGTACCACTCCTACACGGGTCTTGTCCGGTCCGATCTCAAAGGTCTCCACCAGATTAGACACCCACTGGCGGACCTTCTCAAAATCTTCTTTACCCACGCTGGAAGAGGTATCCAAGATGAAGACAAGATCATAGTGGACATTCTTGCAACCTGCAGGGGCAATGGAAGATACTGCTAAGAGAAGCTGGAAGAGGATCATCACACATACCTCAGCCTCTCTAGTCATGTCTATTCAGTGTACTGACTCTGTGCTGGAGGCATCTATCTCTTTGTCCCAAAGAGGGAGCACAAGTTTTCAGTCTCTCTTTCCTGTGATTTCCCCCGCATCAATTTTGGGAGATCTATAGTAGATCAGGACACCTCTGTTACTTTGAATTCAAACCCTCTCCTTTCCTGTTCTGCTTGCTCTGTCTCCACACAATCCTTTTGCCTACACTGTCTGCATGTATATGAGGCTGCTCTTCTTTTTTAAAAACGTCAGCAGTCTCTTTACCATTCCCACTTCTCATGCAGCACATTGAAAAGATATTGTTGGGTCAAGACATCTGTTTTGACCACGCCGGTGCCAACCTTGACCTTGAACAGTGAAGCTTCCATGTTCCCTCTCAAATGATAGTGTTATTTTATTTATGCTTAGCTACAAGCAACTATTCTTCTCTCCAAAATGTCTCGGTGAGACAAGTTTATAACAAGATTATTTTTATTCTTATTCTGTTTGCCAGTGTATGTTGACTAAGGGACGATTCCTTGAATAGTAGCATGGCTTCCTTGACAACAAAGTACAGTTCCTTTGCAAAGGAAGCATTTCCCTACCCCCAAAACCAGCCTCTTGTCTCCAGTTGAAATATTCATAATCTGAAGTCTGTGTAATCCAAAAGGCCAACACATTTTAATTGCCGTTTTCTTGCACCAGGAAGCCAGACTGGTAGTATATTTCACAGCCACCATCAAGGAGAACCTATTACTTTTCCCTGCTTTGCCTGAGCGTTTGCAAGCCAATATGCTACATAACTACAAAAAGGCCAGTGTTTGGTGGAAGAGGACAGATGACACAAGGTATAATCAGAATATGCCACTCCGTGGGAACTGTCCCCATCAGTGATGAATTAATGAAACCTTATGTATTTCTGAGTTCATAAAGGGCTAAGTGATCCTTCGAGACAAAAGCTGCTATACAAATATCATTTATTTTACTGTAATGGGAAGGTCATAGCCCCAGATCCTCCTGGGAGCTGCAACTGCTTTGTGCAGCACTGCTGCCAAAATAGGCCCATAGAGCCAGAATAACCTGCCATGGGAAGAACACCTCAGAATAGAGGGATGTACAGGCGATAGAGCTGGCATGGTAGCTCTGATGCCACCTCTCCCCTGGTGCAGAGTCAGAGCTAAGGGGCCAGGGTTTTCCTATATCCTGCTGATCCACAGATGCTGCTGTATCAGCTGCCTTCAGACTAAATGATACTGTAGTCGAGCCTTGCACCCAGCTACTGTACCCAACCCAGTGCTTGCTAGAAAACCATCCCATAACTCTTGTGATAAATGAAGGGGGGAAGGTAGCTCCCTTTTATGGACACCCAGCCAGCCAGTAGCTATAAAATCCCTCTTAGTAGCTATTCTCCGCTTGCTTTACCTGTAAAGGGTTAAAAAGTCTCACTGCTATGGATAGGTAAAAGGATGTGAGTGGGCACCTGACCAAGAGAGCCAATGGGAAGACTAGAACTTTTTAAAATTGAAAAATGATTCCCCTTTTGTCGGTCTGTTGTTGTTCTCCTGGGAAGAGGCGGACAGGTCAAAGCTATGCTGTAAAAAGCTTGGGCCAGGTATGAAAAAATCATCAGTATCATACCTAGAAACTACTCATTTAAAATCCCAGATATGTAAGTAGATCAGGAAATGTCTAGGAAGATGTGATTAGGTTTATCCTTTTTATTTCTTTTTGGCTTGTAGATTCCTCTGTGCTAACCCTGCTGCTTTTGTTTTGCTTGTAACCTTTAAGCCGGACCTCAAGAACATTATTCTTGATGCTTAATCCTTGTAATTGCTCTTTTAAAATCTAGCAATAGCTGAGTTCCCAGATGCATTTTCTTTCTTTTTTTAATTAATAAAATTTATATTTTTTTTTAAGGACAGAATTGGATTTTTGTGTCTTAAGAGGTTTGTGACATGTTGTTTAATTAGCTGGTGGCAACAGCTGATTTCCTTTCCCTCCCCCCCTCAGCTCTTACCCAGAGGGGATGTGTGAAAGGGCTTGAGGGCACCCCACAGGAAGGAATTCCCAAGTGCACCTTCCTGGGCTCTCAAAGGGGTTCTGCACTTGGGTGGTGGCAGCATCTACCCACCCAAGGTCAGAGAAAAGCTGTAACCTTGGGAGTTTAATACAAGCCTGGAGTGGCCAGTATAAATTTTTACAATCCTTGCGGGCCCTCACCTTCTGCTCTAGAAGTGCCAGAGTAGGGAATCTGCCTTGACAACTCTTATTAGCGTGTGTCACATAAGGAAGGGTGATGTGGTTAAAACAAAATGAAAACTGTCTGAAACCCTTCCTGAGTTCAGTCTGCTGGTCATGCAGGGGTTCTATTCCCTGCTCTGATAATCGTAGATTACAGATTAGCTTTGGGAGCAGCTAGTCATCTTCAGGAGTCATCTAGGCAACATGCTCTGTGCTCCTGCATTGGTGGTGGGAGTCTTGGAGGAGTGCAGATCTGCTAAAGGTAGGGAGCAGGAAGATATGCCACTCAGCTATCCCAGTGAAGCCAACTCTACTGGGAGGTTGCCCAGACACATGAAGATGACTTGTGGTAGGATCCTATTTCAGGGCTGGAAGAGCAGTGTTTGGAGGGAAAGAAGATAGCTCCCAGGATTGCACAATAGAGGGTAGAGTGTTTACACACTGTGCTTATCTGAACAAGCCCTTGCGAGAGTCATCCATCACTAGTGTTAACCCGTTTGCAGATGAATGCCCATAAAAGCTTATGCTCAAATAAATTTTTTAGTCTCTAAGATGCCACAAGTACTCCTGTTCTTTTTGCTGATACAGACTAACACGGCTGCTACTCGGAAACCTGTTATTCTGCTGCTGTTGACCATGAACATTTTATGGAACATCATCTCTGTACAGCACCATGCACATTCCTGGAGCCGTATGAACGACCACCCTGCCAAAACTGTTCAGCTGATACACTCAGCCATTCAACAGGGGAAGTCTATCTAGGCATGCCTGGAACACTGAACAGCCATCAATCAATCGTTATGTGAGCAGACAAACATAATATACTTCTCACAAAACGAGTTGAAGATGCATGCTGTCTGGAACATGTGGGTTCTATGCTATGAGACACCGATTAAGCTATGTGCATGTATCTCAGTCAGAATGCCGAGTTTAGTTCTGCTCTGTTCCCTGCACAATAGACAGACATTGTGTGTCATTTAACTTTAAAGTTCAACCAAACGGGTCCTCAGCTCTAAAGGCTACGGGAAAAGTCCAGCATCATTAACCTATTCTGTCTGAACAAAAAGGGGTTAAGCAGAGCTAACCGAAGAACACAAAAGATTTAAACATATTCAGCAATGTCTGTGCATGTTCCTTCTTTTACCGCATCTCAGCAGGTGATAGTAAGTGTAATTTAAAACCACATAGAGCAGAGGGAGGGAATCCCTTCTCCATTCAGGGGTGACTGTCCACAAAACACGGTTGTTGGGGTAAAGACAGTGAGGTTTATTCAGGAATTAATACAAGAAAACCCTGTGTTTAACAAGTCTAATCCTTCATGGGTCAGTGATTCTTTGTTTATATACTTGACAGAGCAAAGCAAATCCTGCAAAAGGTTTCCAGTGAACATTGGCCCAGATCTTTAAACATATTCCTCTCCGCTGCACAGAGAATCTTTTCCTTGTTTCTAAGACTATTCTAACAAAACCATTTACTGGCAGAGACAACTCATTTGAAAGAAATGGTGGGGATTATTAACAGGAAACATGACCAATGGAAACATGATTTTAAGGGTGAGGGGCCATCCAGTCAGCAAACAGAATCTTTCCATGTGACCCATCTCCAAGCAAAACAGCTCACAGACAAACTACAGGCCCAGAATTAATACTGAAATTCTTTGCTCAACAAACCAGGAAGTTTGATACCATCATAACCTGTTTGTGGGCGATTTGCAGACAGAAAAAGAGATGATGTTTATTCTTTTTTTTACTAATTATTTGCTCATTCAATAATAAAAGTTTACATTTATATAGCATCTTTCACCCCAGGGTGTTGCACAAACTGCATCTATCCCAGAGTTTCTCAAACAGGGGTCACTGCTTGTACAGGGAAAGCCCCTGGCAGGCCGGGCCGGTGTGTTTACCTGCCTCTGTCAGCAGGTCCAGCCGATCGCGGCTCCCACTTGCCGCGGATCGCTGTCCCTTGGCCTGCACCACTTCCAGTAGCTCCCATTGGCCCGGAGCAGCGATCTGCAGCCAGTGGGAGCTGTGATCGGCCACACCTGCGGACAGGGCAGGTAAACACACCAGCCTGCCAGGCGCTTTCCCTACACACGTGGCGACCCGTGTTTCAGAAACCCTGATCTATAGTTCACACACCAACAGCAGCCTGCTACTGTGTTTGAGGGGGATGGC
The DNA here is from genome assembly GCF_003597395.2 of Chelonoidis abingdonii. Lineage (NCBI taxonomy): Eukaryota > Metazoa > Chordata > Testudines > Testudinidae > Chelonoidis > Chelonoidis abingdonii. Next base: position 291,236,492 of record NC_133770.1, read on the forward strand.
GACAGTTTCCTCTCATTTTAGTATAAAATTAGCTAAGGACACCAGAGGGCCCCATCTCTTGTGGAAAAGGCCAGCAAATCTTAGTTTTTAAGGTGTCATCTGAACAATTTTGAAGGTCTGATTCAAAGCCCATTGAAGTCAATGGAAACACTGATACTGCCTTCGGTAGGGTTTGGATCATGACCGCACAGAGTAAACTGCATGCAACTCAGTCTAGCCTGCAAGACTGAAGGTCTGAACTAACTCTGCTAGGTCCTAGTCCCGTAGTGGTTACACGATCTAATTAAGCCCAGATTTTTTGCAGCAGTAAGCTATCCCTTTTCCTTGAGGTCTGCTTACTATATTTGTAAGGATGGGTGCAGTGCTAGTTTTTTCTACACACATAATGCCCCAAGCAAAGTAAAAATCTAGGTAGCTTTTCAATATTCGGTTGTCCCAGGAGCATCATACCTGCTCTTTGTGCCCGAATTCTCTCTCCACCCCAGAGGAGTGCAAGAAGAATCAAGATGTAAGGAACTCGATATCTTCCCGTGAGGGGCATATCTCCCTTCTTCTCAGACACGCTCACCTCTTTGCCGTGGTGAGAAATGGTCTATAGATCCATCCCTTTCCTAGGAAAAAAAGAGGAAATTGAAGAGCGATTATTAACTAACAGAAGCACAAGACTGGGGTGGAAACAAAAGCAACAATACAAGCTCTGGGAACTGCACATTTAGGGTCGTCTCCTCTGGCTCGTTTGACTTGAATAGACAAGGGCTGTACCCAGACGAAGAGGCAAGGAGTTCACCCACTTTTCAAAAGCAAAGGTCTTTTCTCAGGCTCTTGCCAGTGCAGAGCAGCCTGAGTTGTCTGAAAAGGAGAGATTACTAGATTATTTTAGTTTAAATGAGCCCGTCAGCAACAGCACAATCAATGCATCAAACTGGAAACCTTTCCTCACTTGAGCGTCTCATGCATCCACCTTAGGAGGCACACAACTCAGGTCAGAGATATGTTTACCGTGAGTCATACACAGTCCATTGCTATCTAACTAGTGACCACTTTGAGTTCTTAGACATCAGAACTGCTGGGAGGTAATAATATTCAGTACTTTTCATGTCTCACCATTAGGTACCTTTGGCCTTATATACATGAGACGGTTGCACCATTTTAACTTAGGGTATGTCTACACTATGGAGACTATACTGGCATAGCAATGTCATCGTAGCTAAGCCAGCAAAACCCATAGTGTAGATGGAGCCTAAACTGATGGAAGGGGTTTCTTCTAGTAATACCAACTCTCTGAGCAATGGTAGCTATGTCAACAGAAGCATTATTCCATCGACATAGCTGTGTCTACACTGGGGCTTAGGTTAGCATAGCTACATTGGTCAGGGGAGGGGATTTTTCATACCCCTAACTGACATTGCTATGTCAACTTAACTTTTAAGTATAGACCAGGCCCAGAAGTGTTATTTTACACCAATTAGGTTAAAATCAGTGTAAACTACTGTGCAGACAATCTTAATTTGGTTTAAGGGTGGCTTATTTTGATTTAGTTTAGATGAAATCACTGAAAACTCACCTGGTTTTGATACAAACTAGAAATTCAACTGGATTTGCTAAAGTTTCTAATACTGGGCCAGCTCCATGTTTTTTTAATCAAAAACACATTTGGTGAATCTTGAACCGTGCTCCTTCTAATTGTTTGTTTTACAGTAGGGCTTGCAGCGTACTTGGTGTTGTCCACCCACATATAGGCAGACAGCACCACTCTGAAGTGCTTCCAGTCTAAGGAAACATTTTAAAAGATACTCTCAAAGCTTCTAAAACCATGTTTTCCTCATTAATGTACAGAGACTCAGGTTTCTTTCCTCACTGGATTGTTGTTTCCTCCATTGCGTTCATGCACATTGATTGCCTGTTGAGAGATTGCGACACTTAAGTGATGGACTGTGCATGCTGGTTTATTATGGTAGCATTGATCCTCAGTACTGAACTATTTCTCTTCCTCTTTGAACCATTTGTTTTGGTGAAAGACACATATCAAAAGAATTGTAGAGGTGCCAAGACTATACTTAAAAATAATATTGGCAGGTCCTAAGCTTGGTCAAGATAGATCAATGTCCCTCTAAAGTAAATGAGGACATGATATAGATTATCAGGGTTGGAGGGGACCTCAGGAGATCATTTAGTCCAACCCCCTGCTCAAAGCAGGGCCAATCCCTAGATAGATTTTTGCTCTAGTTCCCTCAATAGCCCCCTCAAGGATTGAGCTCATAACCCTAGGCTTAGCAGACCAATGCTCAAATGACTGAGCTATCCCTCCCCACACATGGGTTAGAAGAAGTAAAATCTAAGAGCCCATTTGTACAGCTATAACTCATTACATCTGTGTAACTGCAGGAAGAATTGGGCACTGTATATCCAGTAGCTGATATCACTTATGGGCATGGAGAAGCAATGCTTTTCACACATCCTCCTATGCTCATTAGAAATGACATATTAGAGGTGACAGCATATCAGAAAATAAATGCAACAAAAGAGAATTGCTCATTCTCATCAGACAGCTGAAATGTAAATGCTCAAGAACCTGCATGAGTTAGCTGGCTACTGGAATCCGAAGGATCCCAAATCAAACATGCTGGTGAATGTTACTGATGCAAGAGTTATCCTTGCTGGTTGCAACCTTGAGGCCAGATAGGGGGTGGTGTTCAGAATTTTTCCAGCAGGTGTCACTATGGCACAGTGAGGCTCCGAAACGCTGGCACTAGAGAAGAGTGCATAGTGATAACTGAATGAAATAGCTTGTACACCTGTAGTCAGAGTGTACTTTTGGATAACCCAATGACTGAAATTCCAATCAGTCAGTCTCTTTGGAAGGCTAAGAGCCAATGAAATTGAAAATGGCTATAGGAGTTTTCAGCCCAATTTTTTAACTTATTTGAAAACTCTTGTATTCACAGAATATCAGGGTTGGAAGAGACATCAGGAGGTCATCTAGTCCAACCCCCTGCTCAAAGCAGGACCAAACCCCAACTAAATCATCCCAGCCAGGGCTTTATCAAGCCAGGCCTTAAAAACCTCTAAGGTTGGAGATTCTACCACCTCCCTAGATAACCCATTCCAGCGCTTTACTACCCTCCTAGTGTAACAGTGTTCCCTAATATTCAGCCTACACCTCCCCCACTACAACTTGAGACCATTGCTCCTTGTTCTGTCATCTGCCACCCCTGAGAACAGCCCAGCTCCATCCTCTTTGGAACCCCCCTTCAGGTAGTTGAATGCTGCTATCAAATCCCACCTCACTCATCTCTTCTGCAGGCTAAACAAGCCCAGTTCCTTCAGCCTCTCCTCATAAGTTTGTGCCTCATATAGCATGTAAGAGTCTTTCACTTCCAGCGGACCATCATACCTGCCAAAAATCATACATGACCAGGCTGGAGAATTCTGCTTCATGTAACTTAAAGACAAAGATGGGAGATGGGATCTGGGGATTCCTCCCTGCTAAGCATTTGAAGAACTAAGTGCCACTTCAGGAATCTTAAAAGATATTTCAAAATAGGTTTTTACGTCAAGGGGGAAAAAAGGGTGGGAATCAAAACCAGAACACCTGCTCCAAATCTAGGCAGGTGCTGTGACTATTCAATATGCTTACATAGTTCAAAACCCTTTTTGTTCTAACCTGGGCCTCATTTGAGTAGAGAGGGTTAGTTGTGCGAAAATATATCCTATTGTCTGTTTTATATATGGAGGAATTAACTGAGGCCCTGATCCTGCAAACTTTTACATACATGTGTTATTTTATTCTGAGTGGTCTGTCACACTGAAGTCAATAGGATTATTTATATCAATAAAGTTACACTTCCACATATACTAATATAGCAAAGTTGGAGGCAAGATATTTTCAGTGAGGGATTTTCTACAGTGGAGGGCACTTCCCATTTTAGTTTACTAAAGTCAGAATTTGCTGACTCTGATGTTACAGTGGAAAGTCATTTTTTCCCCTCTCAGGCCCTTCCTAGACAGAGGGATAAAGAGGTGCATGGCAGAGATGGGAAAGTTTTAGTTTTGGAGAGATCCAGAAGCAGGAGCTTCTTCTTCCTCCTCTTCTGTATGGCAAAGAAAAAGGATTAGCAATGTTCAAATAACCATGTCCACGTTAGTGAGCTAGTGGGCAGGTAGCTCCAGAAGTTTCTTGGTATGAGTCTGAGATGTGGCTGGTAAACAATCGAAGTGGGCATTGATTTACAATATAGTCCAAAGTTTGTGAATGGTGTCTATACAGTGGCGGATTAACCACTGGGCCAATAGGGCCCATGCTCAGGGGCCCCAGAAAAGTGGGTGCCCTCACACCCCAACACTCTCCACCTGACTGCCCAGCACTCCTGTCAGGGAGTGGAGTGTGGGTGCAGGGTCTTGGCCCACTCTGCCCGCCGGGTGATCCTGCTGGGGAGCAGGGTCAGGGCATGTCCCACTCCACCTGCCTGGCTCTCCTGCTGGGGAGCAGGGGAAGCTGCCCACCCACACCCTGCTCCCTGGCTGGAGCACTGCGCAGGGGGTGGGGTGGAGCAAGCCCCTGCACTCCAACCCCATTTCCCCAGTGAGGGGGGCACTGCAGCTGGAAAAGGTGGGGAGGGCCCCCCACTTGCTCTGGCCAAGGGCCCCACAAAAGCTTAATCCATCTCTGTGTCTATAGTCACATTGTAAGTTGTGTTATGTTCCAGAGGTGAGAGAGATGACAGCTGTCATGTGATTCTCTGAAATTGGTTCAATGCTGATCATTAAATAAAAAAAGTGAATAATTGGAGGTATAGCAATCTCCTAGAACTGTAAGGGACCTTGAAAGGTCATTGAGTCCAGCCCCCTGCCTTCACTGGCAGGGCCAATTTTTGCCCCAGATCCCTAAGTGGTCCCCTCAAGGGCTGAACTCACCACCCTAGGTTTAGGAGGCCAATGCTCAAACCACTGAGCTATCCCCTCCCTCCTATTTCCAGGGTAGTTTGAAAGCTGGAAATACTTTTGTGGAGTTAGCAATCAAATATGTCTTTGGAACATTAGCATGATCTCCAAGTTCTTTCCAATGAGCCTCAGCATTGAATGACAAAGTTTTAAGAGCTGTAGGCTTGCAAGATTTCAGACAGGTCTTCAGAAGGTTCTGGAGGTCCTCGTTAATTGGTAAATCCAGGCTGACCAAAGTTCAGTGATACTCCTGGGCTGTGTCTGCCTCTCTCTAGATTTTGGGTGGAGGCAACCACTGAATGGTGTTGATTACAATGTTCCAGTTATGACTGTCATCACAGTGCCAGAAATTTGGTATGTGAGCTGCTCAACCAGACTGGTGCATAATGTCCAGCAGTCGAGTATCAGTATCAGTGCTAAAGTCATTGTTCAAAGTGTGCCCACATCGGCAACCCTGTACCCGCAAGTTTTCAGGCAAGTCTAGCCCTTTTACCTTTGGACATATCTTTTCCAGATGAGCTTTAAAAGTCAAGCTTCTGTCCCAAGGTTACACCCAAGTTCTTTGGATAAGACTTCCTGGTATATGCTGCTAGAAATGGAGCCCTGACACTGCAACTCAGAAAATATTGGGAAAGAGCAGATCCAGAGCTGAATTAAGTTGCTTGTATACATCTCTATTTTTGTTGTACAAGTCTGTCACATCTTACCCGCATTTAACATGCGCAATTTCAGCTTTACGCGGTTGGCAAAAACAGCACACAAAAAAGAGAAAAATAAGAATTTTAATACCGTACCTGTAGTGCGGCCAATTCCGCCCACCATTACACTCAATGTTATTTTGACTATAAGTGATTTTCGCTTTACGCGCTGACTGCGGAACGTAATCCCAGAGTAAGATGTGACAGACTTGTACTTTATAATGTGTTTATTTCTGTTAGAACTAGTGTCAACGGTCCCTTGACATCAATTCATTCACCACATTATGGCCTTTCTCCCAACAGCTTTAAAAAATAATCCAAGGAAAATGCAATGAGAGAAGAGCCTCCCACCCTTTCTGGCAGGCTGGCCCTGAAGCACCACAGGTATCTCCTGCAAGTCACAAATCTAGCTCTCTGAAGAAGCTTACTACAATGTCACATCAGTGAAATTCAGAAGCAAATCCACAGGAGTCAATGGAGTTACACTGGTAGAAAACTGGCGGGAAAGAGGGAAAGGTGACCTGTATATTCAAAAAGCTGTTACTTGAAAAATGATGTTTGAAAAAAGGAAGATAAGAGGACAGATGTAAAAAACTGATATAAAGGGTACAATCGGGCAGGAGATTATTCTGTATAACTAGTAGAAGGTACTTAAATTCAAGATAGTTTAATTCAGGGCCTTCTTGCTTCTGCTTTTATGGCAAACTTTAAGAAATATCGGAAACACTGCAGAAGTTAGAGATGGAAAAACACCGATTAGCCCATCTATTCCATTATTTCCTACCAGATATTTTCTAGTACTTTGACCAGTTTCAATGATTTGAGTGATGGGATTTCCACTATTTCTCTGAAGACTATTTCCACCTGATAGCAGCAAATGTACACAGATCACACACAGATGCTGCAAAGATCAATTATTCAGGGTGAAATGTAAGGAACAGGCCTACTTATGGACATGGTTGTATCACATGTTCAAGGTCCTTGCACATTGGCTGGGATGGGACAATATAACAGATTACATAAATTGAAACATTCTTCTTGCTGCTCAGTCCAGTTTTTTATTCATTGCTTAATTTCATCCCATTACTCCTGTGCCACTAAATGTGACAACGGGCCATGTAAATTTAATGTCCCAAGTACTACGCATTCATAACATGATTTTGCATTGTCACCCTAATGAATGGCTTCAGTATCCATCTCTAAAGAAGAGGTCAGCCTGAGGTGGAAGCATGGTGTCTAATTATATAGCACTTCAGAAAAATAATATAGCATATTAATAAATTCTGCATCTCAGTATAGCTGGCTTGTTGCGTGTGTGTGTGTGTGTGTCTACAGACTGCTCAACAAGGCAATTTAATTATCTAAATTATTGCTGCTGAGCAGGAAGCGGACCAAGTAAAAGAGAGGTGGAGGAGAGAATTTTTATCACTCTGCATCTCCACATACCTTTGTTCGAAGCTTTCTAAAAGATTCTTCTGATGGCATCTATGGAATATCTAAGGCATTACAAGCCTGATCCGTAGCCCACAAAATGAAATGAAAAGACTCCTATGGACTTTGATGGGGGTTGTATCAGAAGCTCCATGCATTGCAGCAAATGCAGAACTTCGGAAAGTCTGTACTAGAGTAAAGATGGGCCCATAATGACTGATCCCTTCCACATGCATTCTCAAGACCAGCTTCTGCTGGGATGCCTACAAGAAGTCAGCCAAGCAGCAAGGACTGGAATGAATGGCAGTGAGAGACAGCTGACTTCATTTATTTATAAAGGAGAAATGGAGAGTGGAGTGACCTTCAGGTGACTCAGAACTATCAATGAATGCACTGTTGCCCTATCTGAACACTATTTCTCCAGCCCTTCCTCCCTTCTCTTGTTTATTATATTTAATGAAGGTTTCCTGTCTCAAGTTAGACTATAAACCCTTCAGAGCAGGGAGCAGGTATCCTCTAGCATAACAGTGCCCTGATCATGACTGGGGCCCAGGGCCAGCTCCAGGCACCAGCCGACCAAGCACATGCTTGGGGCAGCTCCTTGTAAGGTACGGCCAATCTTCAGGTGGAGGGGCAGCGCTTTTTTTCGGTTTGGCGGGGGGGTTTTTTTGTTTGTTTTGGCCAGGCAGTGCTCGTTGGTTGTTTGTTTTGGCGGGGCAGTGCAGCGCTCAGGGGGGAAGTGGCGGGCGGTTTCAGTGGCGCGGCACTTGGGGAGTTGTTTTGGCGGGGCAGGGTGGCGTTCGAGGGGGTTGTTACAGCAGGGTGATGCGGTGCTCGGGGGGGGGTTGTTATGGCGGGGCAGGGTGGTGCAGGGGGGTTGTCAGAGGATAGCGGGGTGGCATTCGGGGGGTTGTTTCGGTAGGGCATCATGGTGCTCGGGAGCAGGGGGTTGTTACGGCAGACCGCGCAAAAAAGTTAGAGCCAGTCCTGCTGGGTCCTCTAGGTTCTACTGTAATATGAACAATAGTAGGAAGAACTACTTACTCCTGGTTAATGCTAATACACAAAAGAGCACCAGCATTTCACTTACATCCTCAAATAACAACACTGGTATCCCAGTCACTTTGGGATCCTGAAAATGTCCATCTTTGCTGTCTAAAGGCCCCCAGGGATATGTGCAGGCCTCTCTCTACAAGACCCCGGGTAAAATTTTCAGAAGGGCCTAAGTGATTAAAGAGAATAAATCCCAGTTTAATCAGGTCTAATCCAGATGGATTAGAAGAAGCATTGATAGATTCCAGAGTCCCACAGCCAGAAAGCCACTGATTCAGGGGAAAACAATCATCTTTAGAGCTGTAAGAAAGGTGTGGAGGGTGATAAGTGAACTGGATGCTGACAGACAGACAGGGGGGGTGAAGTGCTGTCACTACTGTAGATGTGTTAAAGAGGGCATGAAATTAATCTGGAGTACAGTCCATCTAAAACTCATCAGATTACACATCCCTGCTATTAGCCCTCTTCTTGTATTTTACTGTCATTACATTATGTGTATATGATGCAGTTACAAAGACTCATGGTGAGTCTTTGTAACACAATTTCAGGACACCCACAGAAGTTTAACAGTAATATCTAGGGATCTAATTCATCCCTGTGAAGTATTAAGTATCAGTCATTACCCCCCTCACCCTTTTACATATACATTGTACAGTGGAGCTGGTAACACTACCTATTATTAAAGTTGCCTGACACTTCACATTTTTCAGATGTTTATAACTTTGCCAAACTTTAGCCATTTGGATTGACATTTTCCATGCCAGGTATCTGCCTCAGCCTGTTTTTATGTATTTATTTATTTTTGGAAACATTTCAGCCAAAACAACCATTTCCTAGGATCAGACTAGGGAAAATATGTTGTTTTGCCCATGTTGAGAAATTCTGGTGACCTTTTCCTTTGAATACCTCTGGTATTTTCCTGCTTTGGAGCAGAGACTTGAGATTTACCATGTGCCTTTTGCCATCCGTGAGAAAATCTGTGAATGAAAAGGCTTTGGAAAAAAATCACACCTTGCACATGCTCAGTTGATACCTACCAGAGTTTAACAGCTGAAATCTCTAAAGATTCCATCCTCATTCAGCACATGAGCCTTTCGTTCCTCCTAGAGCTGATCAGACTGTGAATGCTCCCTCCCCTCACAACTTGTGCATGAAACCAGCTGGACCTGCTTTGGGGATGAATCAGGGCTGTGTAATGAAGGCTATTTGTCAGAATGCTGCCTCAGTAGTTTCAGAAGTTGGAAAGTGTGTAGGAAATGTGGCAGAAGACTACAGGAAGACAAAGAACAGTCTCATGATCAATGCCATTGAACGCTGCCCTGGAGGATATGATTCTCTCTCTGCCCCTGGCACAGAGTTCTTATGTGATGCTGGGCAAGTCACTGAAACCAACTTCTCACAAGTGGTCACTAACTGTAAATTCCTTATTTCCTGAGTACCCCACCTGTTATGCAGGGGCTGATCTGCAGGAGTGCTGAGTACCTACAGCTGAAGTCAGTGGGTGCTATGCTTAAAAGTGCTATATAATGCCTCACCCTCTGAAAAATAAGGTTTTCGGTGTCTCAAATTGGGCACATAAAATTAATGGATACTTTTGACCCTAATGACTCTGTGCTTCAGTCTCCCATCTGTAAAATGGGGATAATGCCACACCCCCACCTCACAGGGGTTTGAAGTATTCATATGAGCACTATAGAAAAATCCATGAGGAAATTAATAATTCTGTCTTCAAAGCAGATTTTGAATAGTTTACAGTAAATAAGTAAGGCCAAGACCACACACTGAACCATGACAATAAACAAAAAATATTGAATAACTGATCGTTAACAGGAGCCCTGTCCATCCTGTGCACTGAATGAGGCAGGATTGCTGCGGAAAAAAACACAACAGATAATATTGTATTGAAGGATGCGTCATAAAGCACATGCACAAAGAGGCCAAATTAACGTGCATAGCCAACCTTTATTTTGGCATTTCCTAACTTTTGAGTGCTTGACTTTGCACCCTTAATATTCTGCTACTGTACTTTTGTGCATGTAATAGATCTACACAGAGATCAAACTGATAGAAAGGGTCAGATTCAGCAATTCCTTGCTCCCTGGCCTAATACGGAGACCATGCATCTGTCAGACTGGTCTCTTTGTAAATGTGTCCCCTGCAGACTGTCTAAAATGAGCTATTACTGGTCTCCTGCCAAATTGTAGCAGTTCTAAAATACTCTACTAAGTACCAGTTGAGGACTTTGCAAGGTATTTTTGCCTGCTGCAGACACACACAGTCTGCAGGCTAAAACCTAGATGGAATGCCTCTGAGCATATGTGCTCAGTGATTCACAATGGGAAAATAACTCAAGATATTTTATTTTATTCTAGCACAATATTTGCCTTAAGAATTGACTGCAGCTACTGCTCAGCTGAGAACCACACAGAACATTAGTCTGAGCTAAAACATCCTTTTTTAAAAACAAACAAACAAACACAAAAAAACCCTCCATCCTCTCCTACCCTGTAGATGTGTGGACTCACCCCTGTGGCACCTCCTGCTGGTGACTTCTGGGAATTAGCTCATTCCAGCTAGGAGCACCCTCTGCAGGCTGGTGATCCACCTGTCCTCTTGGCCCCTGTGTCCCTCCCTGAACCCCAGTGCCCTTTTAACTGGGGTGCTGCCCCCTGGCAGTACCCCACCAATCAGGGTCTCCCCTCTCTGAAGAGCCTCCAACCCACTATCCGCACTTTGCCTCAGTATATGGCTACTGCCCAATCTCCATCTACAGTCCCTGTTCACTGGGGCAGACTCCAGTATCGCCCACTCCTCATAGGCAAAGGGGTTTCGACCCGCTGTCTTTGCCTATCCCTGGGCTGCCCGCTGCAACCCCCAGTACCTCTTGGCCTTATGCTAGGCCACAGCCTGGGGCCTTCCAGGCAGGATCTCCCCAGCTCCTCTGCCATTCCCCAGCCCTGCTCCACTCAGGTATCCTTTGTCTAGCTCCCTGCAGCCAATCCCTTCTCACTTTACAGCCAGAGAGAGAGAGACTATTTGCTCCTGGCTTCCCTGGCCTTTTTTATACAGGCCAGCTGTGGCCTGATTAGAGTGTGGCCCAGCTGCAGCCACTTCCCCAGTCAGGTCAGCTTTTAGACCTGCAGGTTTCAAGCCCTCTCAGCCACTTTTTAAACCCCTCAAGGCAGGAGCGGGTAACCACCCAGCTACATACCCCCAAACCTCTTTTTGTGTGTCTCATTCATTGTTGTTAAATCTTGTTGTACATTGTAAACTCTCTGGGGCAGGGGCTGAAATTTACATTATCTCTGAGGCCCTTCGCACATTGGGGCCTGCACATGCTTGGGCCCGCTAGCCGTTACTGCAATAAAATGATTAAATAATAATAGTCAATAGCCAAAAATCTCTGTCCAAATCCCCCTTCCACACACCCACTTCCTTTTTCAGATGTATAGGAGCATGACAACATCTCCAAAATAGCAATTCCCCTGCCACATCCACCCACATACTTGTCTGTTTTCTCTGGGCCAAAGTTAAATGCATTTACAGGTTTCAGAAGGGACAGATCACATTTGTATGTGGTGCCAGGCGGCTGGAAAGTTTTGGATAATAGAAAGTTTTGGGGACCTTGCCAGCTGGCCTCCTGAACGGAAAGGCCCCAATTCAGATCTTACACTAGTTTGATACCCTTTGCTTACTGCAGTGGATTCATTCCTGATTAACAGTCATTTAAGCGAGACCAGAATCAGGCCCAAAGTGAAGTCTAAACGGAGCTCCTATAGCTCAGATAGTAGAGACTTATGATTTTGGAGTAGCCCGTACTGGGTTCGGTCTACGATACAATGTGACTCAGGTATTAACTTCCGTGTTGTACGTGTGCAGCAGGTGGATTCGTTACAGTATACTGGGGAAGCAGACATGTGGCCAAGGAAAACAAATACTTTAGTTGAGAGATTGCTGTGCTGCTTCACTGGAGCTGCTCTCTAGAGACATGCACAGCTGGCGTGGGGAAAGCTACAAGACCCCTGTTTTCTGTCAAGCAGGGCCTGAGGTGTTCCAGTCCAGAAAGGCTACTAGGAAAAGGCTTATTGACTACAAGCAGTTCATTAAGGCAAAGCCTACCCTCCCTCCCACCCACCGAGCCCATTTCAAGCTTTTTATATCCACAGGGAAGTTATTCCAGCTCCTCCAGGGAAACTTAATCTTTTCTTTTCTAGTACAGTACAGGAGTATGTCAATAAAAGGGCCCCTGTGTCATGCCTTTATATAGAAGGTTAACATAGCCAGAGCCTGGGAGTGGGGCTTGGATGGGGTTACAGCCTAAATCTGTTTTGAAAGAGGCTGCTAGTTTTCCAAATAAAGGGACAGGTGGTGGATCTCAGACTTCAGCCCGTCTCCTTGCCTGAGTATCTTTTCACCCATGGGAGCAAGGGTTGCTGTGGGACTCCTTGCACCAGTATAATAGTTCATCAGTCTGATTAAGGGGGTCCATGACTGAGTTCCTAACTGCTTTTTTAGTTCAGGATGGTTTATATGGCTAGACTGGGATTTGGGGTGTGCCCCTGCAAACAGATGCCAGACCCATCCACCCCTCATACTTCTGGATGGGCTACTAGGATGCAAGCGTAGGAGAAGCATGCTTGCTTACTCCCACTCTGGAGCAGAGAGGCATTCAGTTGGTGGAGCCTTAGAGATATATGCCCTGACACACTGAGCCAGCAACAAGGGGTTTTAATTTGACTCTGGTACAGACCAGCACCTACTGACGCTCTCTCCAGAGCAAAGGGGAATCAGCAAGGGAATTGTGACTTGAGGGTGCTTCCTGGAGTAGCACAGTGCAGGAATGCCTCTCTCAGGGCTATGGCTAAAGGCACAATCTATCCCATTTCAGACACTGTAAACCAAAGCACCCATTGCCACAAGGGGTTTAGTCATCTAGCTCCATCAGGGAGCTAAAAGAAGAAAGAGCAAGTGTGGGGAACACGAACAGACAAACAGATTCAACAAAGTTGCCTATGTTAATCCAAAGCTCTTGTAATGTCATTAGCAGGCTGAGGCTGTGGGGGGGAACTGCTCACTCCGTTGAAATTGGGAATGCAACCTCGAGTTACAGCTCCATGAATGGCAAACATTGGCAGCTGGGGCCCTGTAGCAAAGCCGAGTCTCTCTCTCTTGCTGCCTTCACATCAGTGAAGAACTAAAACAGCGGCAGTGGTGAAGAAAAGATGAAAGGAGTCCAGTTAAAAAAAAAAAAAAGGTGTCTGGAAGCAGCAAATGAAGAAGAAGATGATGTAAAACTAGTGAGGTCTGCAGGCCCTTGCCTGGCTACAGTAATTGCTCTCACTGTCGCAGACTGAAGCGGGACTCCTGGGCCTCTCCCACAGAAAGGATGGATAGAGACCAAAGGAAGTGCTCTCCAGAAAGCAGCACTGCACGGAGGCACCTCAGGAAGCTAGAGAGAGAGAGAGAGAGAGAGATATCTCAGTTTCCTTTTCCAAAAGCCTGCAGCCCACTTTGAACTCTCACACCACATAGTCCTGGACAAAGGGTATTAATGGCTGAAGCAGTGGGAAGCCTGGACCCCCATAGCTCACCAGCTGAAGGAAGGGTCAACAGAGACTCATTCTATCCATCATGTCCTGCTCCAGCCCCATGTGCCTCTGGCAGGTGGAGAGACAGATCAACAGTCCTGACATTCACTGGAAGGAATCTGAACCATCCTGCTATATTTTGTCAGCTCCTTTCTCTCCCGCCCCTCTTCTTTTCATTCATTATACATTGCTTAGAAGCAGTGGCATCTGTAGACAAAAGAAGGTCCCAGAGTGAGAGAGCATCATCAAACAATTGAAAGAATATAAGGAGCTGTGTGAACAAAGGGAAGGATAATACTGAGCCCTGGTCATTTTAATACTCTCACTCCATCATGCCTTGTAATTCTTTTAATTGCTCCTTGTAGAATCCCACAGCACCAAGCTGGCCTTGAGAGAAAACATGCCTGATACTTGTACCTGTCCACTCATCCCACTGAATTTTGGTTTTAAAAAGCCAGATACTGGGATTAGCAATAGCAGTGGCTGAACATGGTGAGGAAGGGGTTTCAGTTCAGATAAGTACCCAAAAACTTGGAGCCCTGATTCATTCCAAGCATGATACAAGAATAACGCACTGGCAAAACATAGCTGTCTCTCCCAGCAACAGGACTACTGGGCTTTGGCCACACATACACATGTCCCAGTGTCCTGTTTCAAGCCTCTGGTCTAGTGCTGATTCAGATACCAAGGTCATGTGATGGAAGCCTGGAAGCAGCTTATCCTAGAAGAAGGAGCCAGTGCAGACAGAGAGAAGGTCCAGGAGGAGATAGGACATGAGAAGAGCTCTGTGTCCCAGCCAGGCAGAAGTCCTGGAAGGAGATGCCATCCAGGAGAAGCTGCCTCAGCTGGGAGAGGCTTTAATAAAAAGAGGGCTTTGGGAAGGAACTGTAGAGCCTGGGAAGAGATCTAGAAGTCAAACACACGTAGGTCAACAGCATCTCCCTCTTTTAGAATTTGTAAGCATCATGTCGTCACCATTTCCATACCGGGCTTTAGAGAGGACATTGAGATAGCCTCTGAGGACAGGCCCACTTTCAAGACATCGCAGTGTTTGATGCTAGATGTCAGACACAAAACCACCCCCACTCCCTCACAAGCCAGGGACAATGCGCATTAGCTGGTCAGAACGTTGACAGAAGCAGCACTGGCCAAGTTCAAACACTTGAGCAGTAGGAGGTTAGATTGAGGAGAATAGAGTTAGGCACCCAGTGGTCTCCATCAATGGCTATTAGCCAGGATGGGCAGGGATGGTGTCCCTAGCTGCTGTTTGCCAGAGGCTGGGAATGAGCGACAGGGAATGGATCACTTGATGATTACTTGTTCCGTTCATTCCCTCTGGGGCACCCTGCATTGACCACTGTCAGAAGACAGGATGCTGGGCTAGATGGACCTTTTGTCCGACACAGTATGGCCATTCTTATGTTCTTATCCCTGCAGAGCCAACAGAGCAAGAGTTTGAGTTGCATTCTATTCTTTCTTGTGCGGCAGAATTGTTTGACAAAGTTCTTGTCAGGTTCTTCCAGTGTATATCCATGGAAGACCAAGCGGGTTGCACAGGTGTTACTGAGAGCCTACATTGGCCTGTGGAATTATTGTTGCTAGTGGTGGTGTATGAGAAGGAAAGACCTCTGATTCACAGATGTTAAGGCCAGTAGAGAACATTATGATATAGTCCCACCTCCTGTCTAGTACAGGTCCAAGTATTTCATAGAGTCAAGCCCATATCTTGCCATTAAGCTAGCACACTACTCCCTCAACCCCCAAAGGCATCCAGTCTTGGTTTGAAGACTTCAAGGGATGAAGACCTCACCACACCCCTACTAAGCTATTCCAGTGGTTAGTTTACCCCATCAAATTTTCACCTCAGCTCTACCCTGAATTTATTAAACTTCAGCTTTCAGTCCTTGGATCTTGTTATGCCTTAGTCTGCAGCACAGATTGGGTTTCAGAGCCCAGAGTGAGTGGCAGGACAAGGATTTGGAGGGGGGCGGGGAGGGCTCTTAAATTACCAAGAGACAAACATGGAACCCCATAATTCTATTTTTTTTTGCATCACTTTTCAGAGTTACTCACTTTTAATGAGCTCTAATAGGAATCTCACGCAGAGACCCACATTAGCACCTGCCCCAAGAACAAGGAACTTTAATTTAAGGGTAGCAAGTCACCTGTCCTTCAGTTACTTCACCAGTACACTCAAAACATTGCTTCTGCCTTCCAAGCAGCAGCTCATAAGGGAATTCAAACACCAGGTGATGAGTTCTCAGACTGAGAAGAGCAGTTCATTCATTTGTACACAAATGCACAGTAAGTACCTCCAAAGAAGTTCCTTACAAAGCACTGCTGGTCTCCATAGCAATTGGCATTTGCTGTACTTTCCTTGGAAAACATTTAAAAAAAAAAAAGATCCTTACGAAAGTACATTTTTCTTCATTATTTATGTATCCCTAGTTTAGTGCAGGCTTTTAGCCCTTCATATGCAATAGACTTGTCCCTTCAGTTTATGAGGTTTCATTTCCACATGGCGTGTGCGGCATGCAAATTGCTGGGGTGAGATCTGAAATTTGAAGAGAAATTTTGTCTACAAAAATAAATTAACTATTTGGATTCAAATGTGCTTCAGCTAGGTCCAGTCTTTCACATTCAGGCTGAAGCTTTGAATATGCCACAGCAGCATAATGACTTGCATCCTTCACGCAAGTCTTTAATGCCGAAGGAAAATGAATGTAAAATATAAAGGGTTCACAATAGGACCAATTCTTATTTAGAGAGCCTGAAAATCATTATCATTCATAAAGCAAAAGTTTGTCCAAAGGCATGAAAAAGGATTCAATTCTGCCACCTTTACTCACGTTGACCACCACTTTACCCCACTTCGTACTTTGAAAACATCTTGGGATAGGGAAGACCTGGAGCTGCCACTAGACCTAGCATAACTTGTTTCAACCATAGCTTTCTTTGAGACGGTCTTATCTCTAGAATGGGTGGCCCATAGTGCAGTGACTTGGCTTGATGCTAAAAATTGCTAAGAGCTATAGGTTCTTTAGTGCTAGCACAACCTTCGCAGCTTAGATGATGGGTTTCTGATTCCCTATATTTATTCTTTTGAATCAGAGTAGCTTGAGCAGGAGAAAGGGTTGAGAGTTTAACTCATCCGTCCAAAGCTCCTGTCTCTAGGAACAGCACAGACAGACACTAAACCAGCCTGAAAAATGACACACTAAGCACTTCCTGATTATCTAGCACAAACCTCTCCCATTGTCTCTCCCCTCCACGGAAGTAGAGATTTCTATTTCAGGTTGGTCACAATGGATGGTTGTGCTTACATAAAGCAAAAATATACAAGCAGATCTCAAGTCAAGAATTCTAAAAAAGCTCTTTCGAGGGCTATAAATCTCTTCCTTATCTAGCTCTTCTATTTCTAAAGTCCACAGGAGAACAGAGGTTTGGCAGAGTACTTTCCACATGCATTTCAGTATAGTCCTTTCCTTTGCTACTAATAATAGCAGTAAACTCCATCCTCCTACCTATAATTGCTGTAGTAGTGTTAAACATCAGTTACCTCCTCTGTTTAGGATTGATTCATTTACTCATTTGGAATGATTTGCATAACTTCACTCAGGCCTTCTTCATTATTTAAATAAATAGAGTGTAGCCATTCCAGTCAAACTTTTATACCATCACACAGTCATTGGCTCTAGAATCTTTGCTCTGGGAGACTTTTATGAAGGCTAATCCATTGTTTTCACTGAGTATTCAAATGTGTCCAATGAGCCACCACTGAATATACATCTACATGTTTTCAGATGAAGTTCCTATAAACTGAAGGCATTAAAGGGAAAGAGACCAGTTTTAAATGATAGCAAATAAGGCTCAACATGAGTATATTTTAGCAAGGACATGGCCACAAAGCTGCCATATTTAAGGTTTTCTGTGCAAAGTGTTTATAAGTTGTTCCATTCCTTTCCACTGTGACATTATCACTGGTGTTGCTGTTCAACATTACATATATTAAGCCATTACTGTATCTGGAAAATATTCACAAGTTGTCATCTTGCTCCTAACTGTGTCCTAGAGGTATGAGATTATTCCCTGTGGTACAGTGTGTAAAAGTGTCAACTTTATAACACTCAGCCAAAGAATTACACAAAACGAGCCTTTATTTCATTGGCAACCATTCAAGAATTGAAGCAGCTGAGACAATGAAATACTTTCAAACAAACAGGAGTTATTGAAAGGATTGTGCAAGGGCAAGCAAAGTACTCTAGTTCAACATATTTAAATTTCATCATATTACAAATGGCAGGGCTCAGCTACTTAGCCATAAAGGAAATCAACGGTAGAATATCATCTTGGGACTTGTTTTCACTCCACTGTGCTGCTCCAAATCTGTACTAGTGTATATCAATGCAAAGCAATCAATGGAGTGACACCAATGCAGAACTGGAGTAAAGCAGTGCAGGCTGCCCTCCTGCACCTGAAGATGAAGCGTTCTCAAGGAAGTCTGAAGACTTCACAATTATTTACAGTGAATTTGTTGGTGTAAGGTGCCAGATTAATGTAACTAAACTGAAGTCCTCTCTTTAACCAAAGGCATGCAGCAACTCGGCAAGCTCTTCCCACCCAATACCCCATTGATGAGGCTCCACCCAGTCAGGAGGAGACACCTTCCAGTGGAAAGCATAGTTTAGTCCCCATACACATGTAGGGCTTGACTATGCTCTTGCTTTACTCAACCAAGCAGAGGAATGAGGAGAGAGAGTCATCTCATCTGGCCAAAACCCCCACTCAGCCAAGTGGATCTGTTTGAATCTTGGGTACCACTCTAGCGCAAAGCACAGTCTGTGATCACTGGATACAGCCCTGCAAGCAAATGGGCAGGACAGGCAGAGATTTGTCTCTATCCTCCTCCACTCACTGGCCAAGTGCAAGGGCTCAGGGCAGTAAACAGCACCCTTTCAAGGCCTCCAGTCATTTCCCTACTACCACCTGCGTACAAACCAAGAGAGGAACACAGGAGGATTAACAGGAGTGCCTCTCACAGCTAGCCTTGGGACAGTGTAGTTTATATTACACAAATTGTTCAGGGCATTGCCCAAAGGCACTATCTCACCTTTAATCTGCAGAAAGCATCAGAAAGTATGTTAACTAGCACCAGTTGAAGGGGGTGGTTTGAGCTATGGACACCTGTTCATTAGAGGCCCACCAAGACTCATTTCACATAAGCCACTGATCAGCAATCAGAAGACAACAGCTTCTGTTCAATGACTGGGATCACATCTTGACCTGTGTATCAAGAATAATATCTATTACCAGCAATATTCTGGCTCATCTTTTCTGCATGAATGCATGGCTTTTTAATTCCCCAGAACAATTGTATAAAGGGTTTAAGGTGGGACTTTCAAAAGCTCTTAGCACTGGGCTAACTGCTCCCACTGAAGTGAGAGGTAAAACTCATTTAGTTTCATTTACTACAATCAGAGCAGAGTTAGGCCAATGCAAAGTGCTTATGAAAAAAAAAAAATACCACCCATAATTTGGAAGTGACCCAAAACAATTACTACAACCAATGAGTGCAGCACTTCACAAGTTAACAGCTGATTCTTCCACCATTACTCATGATGAGTACTACCTTCATCTGCAAGATATTGCAATGGGACTACTTGTACATTAAGGAACTGGTCAGCATTAGTAAGGGTGGCAGCAGAATCCTGCCCTCAATTAGAAGGCCATCATACTGCTCAACATTATTTGGAGCCCTGCCCTCCTCTTTGTTCCATAGCGCACTAAGAACACTTTTGGTGTTCAATGAACCACAGATATGAGGTTAGAGGGATGCTGGCCCTGTAGAAATACAGTGCATACCTACAGCATACAGTAGAGATAGTTGACATTTGTCCTATTGGTACTGAAGCCTATTGCAAATGAGCTTGGTTCTAATACAAAGTTATCTCCCTATATAACACAGAAAAGTTTACTCCCAGAAAATATGTGAACTTCCCTGTCCATGTTTTCCCCTCTTCTCCACTGACATTAAGTCACATTTCCAAGAATGGGTACCTTTTTCACCAGCATACGCCCCATTCCAAGAATGGGTACATTTAAATTCAACAAGATATGAAGGGTTTCTCTGAAACTCAAAGGCTCAGCACAAGCCTCACATAGCATCAGAAGGAGGATAGCTTTGTTTTTGAAGCATAGACCTGCAAGTCAGGAAATCTGGGAGTGGTGTTTCACTCAGCCAGATTTCTTCTGTAACCTTAAGAAAGTCAACTGACTTCTCTGTAGACCAGTTTTTCCATCTGTAAAAATGGGGATAGCACACAAACAAACTGCCTCAAAATATTGTATGGTCTTCAAAACATACTACAATGGGCAGGGACTCAAAAATGTTCAAACTTGAATCCCCACGTAAGCACTTAACTATGAAGCCTGATCTTCAGAGGTGCTAGGCACCACCTCCTTAAAACGAATGGAAGCCGTACATGCTCACTCCTCTTTGAGTATCAGGCCAACTATTTGGATGACTAATTATGGACAGAGAAGGTGGATTTTCAGAGGCACAAATGAGAGTCTGGGGCCCAACCCCCACTGAAAGTTAAGGGGAGTTTGGCGCTAACTCATTTGTGCCTTTGAAAATTTCCCCTCCAGGGGCCTAACTCTAGGCACACAAACTTGAACATTTCAGCCAGTAATGCATTATTTTCCCTCTGATGGTGCATACCAAGGTCATTTGTTGCCATTAAGCAGAACCCCAGACTGATTCCTTCGTGATTTATTAAGACTTGACAAAAACAACTACCAACTTGTCCTTTGTGATAAATGGCGAAATAAAGCGCCATCTGTCATTACCAGACAAGCTCACACAGCCCCTAGGACTGAAGGAGGGCTGCTTAACTCTTTTTTTTAAACACCAGAACAAATCTGGTTGTCAGCAGTTGCAAGATGTTCTGGAAGAAAAGAAGGTTGTCTGGCAGTTGTTAGCATGGGATGCCATGTAATCCCAGCAGCGTGCCCCAGGGAGACAAGTGGACATACCTAGCCAGTGCAAGAGATATCCTGCCATCATAGATCCAGAAAAGACATCAGGATAACTCAGAGGAGACAGTTGGTACTGCTGCTTTCTCCCCAGTGAAGCTATTGCCCTGGAAGTAGGGTTGTTTAACCATTGAAGTACCTGACTTGGAAACGGGAGGTGCTGATTGTTACAGATCAGGGAAACAAATTTGCTGCGAGACATGGACTGTAGCCCCCTCTATCATGGCAGCCTTCACATATGAGAGAAATAGTTCTCTTTACAAAAGGAAGACACCTTCATACAGTGAGAGGTTTACAAAACCTGAGGGGCTCAAAATGCTTTCATCAGTCATTCTGGCCTCGGACTGAGGGATTCTGGATTCTGTTCCTGGCTCGGTCCATGCAAACTGGAAATTTCAGTGGCACAAAGGGCAGTTTGCACCCGATAGCCAACACAGGCAAAGGGTAGGAGAAAGGAAGTAGTATTGGACTGTCCCTTTAAAAGGCAGGGCTGGATACAGTCCCTCACTACACCAAGTTCCAGCCATCCAGTTAGCACAGAACAAGGGAATACTGGGAGATGTATGTCCTTGTAGGACCTGGAGGATCAGTTAACCCTGGCAACAAGAACCATGATGACATTTTCAGACAGATGTGCAAACTGCTGGCCCAGGCGAGCGTTTACCTGCAGAAACTGGACAATCAGGAAGACCCTGGAAGTGAAACTCTCTGTGCTGTGGAGGAGCTGGCAGAGCAGAGGGAGCAAAACTTGAGAAGGCCAAGCAGGCATTGGAGAGCTCACATGCTGAGCTGGCCATTGAGGTGGAGATGCTTCAACAGAGCAGGAGGGACTCTGTGCACAAGTGGAAGGAATTTGGAGCCCAGTTCCACTAGCTGAGGGTTAAATTCATGAAGGAAGAAAGACGTTGAAGGGAACAAGCTGAGAAAGTTACCAAACTGCAAGTCAGGTTGGACACCATCCCAGGACAGCTAGGCCAGTCAATCAAGTGACCTACAGGTCAGAATTGCAGAACATACAGGAGCTGCTGCAGGACAAGAATAACGTGTGGTACCAGCAGCTTTTGTCTCTCTGACATGGAGAAGGGTCTCTTGCCTCAATTTCTCTACATCCAGTGGTCTTCCAGGGGCTTGTAGGGTACTTTTGACTCTGATCAAGAGCCAAAAACCCACCTTTTCTAGAGTAAAACAAAAGTCACCTTCAGCCCTCCTGGGATCCTGTAGCCTTTCCTTTAGTCCAGCTGTCCTTCTGGCCCTCCTGAACAATTCCTCCTCTGAGAAGGGGCACCATGTCCTCTCTACTTTAGGCCCCCCCGATTATCCTATGTTTCTGTTTATCGGGAGCTTTTCCAAAAAAATCTTCACTCCCGTTTCCCTGGTACAACAGTCCCTCTCCGGGGCTCTTTTGTAGTGCAGCTGTTGGGATTCCCTCTAAGACCTTTTCCACTCAGCTTATCCCGAACACCTTGCCCCGTTCTGGGAGAAAACTTCATCCAGTTGTCTGGGATCCAAAAATCACTCGGTTCGAAACTGGATTGTGTCACTCAGGTTCCTTTATTTGGCATACAGCAAAGCTAGGCTGAGTGGATCAGACTCAAGCGTAGGGAGTGAGTAGAAGGTGCATCACACATGCAGAGTTACACAGACAACTTCTTCCTTCATACACATTTACATGTGACATTGCATTTGCTATACATTAAATCACACATTTTTAGATTGGCTTGATTACTTTGCAGGAACCAATCCTTGTACAGCAGGCTCTATCCATGTGCTGTTCACATGAAACCTGGTCTTTACCTTACAGGTTTAACTCATCCACAGTCCCTAGCATCAAAGTGTACCTGCTTATCTTAGTACAGACGTGACTGCAGCATACTGGTTGTCAAGACCCTGTTTACAACTTAAGTTAACACTCCCCTTCACAATTGGGCCCACTATGAAATAACGAAAGTTACTTCTGTCAAGCCAGGCCTACACCAGCCTCTCTGGGCCTTTCCAAGCTAAGTGCCTCACAAGCTCTGTTCCCAGGTCCCCAGCCTAGCCCCTGTGGAGATTACACTCCAGATCTTGTTTCAGCTCTGGTCTCTCTTACAGCTGTGTTAGGCCAAGGGGCTTCCCTGGACTTGTCTGATAGAAAGCCACATTCCAGGTCTGATCTCTCCCTGGATCAGTCCCATGAAACAGCTACCACAGCCACCCTGATACTTTCAGCTTCTTCCCGTGAATGAGCACACAGCTCGCCTCTTGTAGACCTCTGATTACATAGTCAAGACCCTTCAGGAAACTACATCTCCCAGCATTCCCCTGTTCTGCACTGAATTAGGATCAGGTCCTTAAAGGGCCACAACACGCATCAGGAAGGGGTGGTATCCAGCCTATTCTTAAAGGGACAGCCCATTCGATGACACACCCATTGTACAGATGGGGAAATGAGGCACAGAGAAGTTAGGTGACTTGCTTGAGGTCACTTTGAGAGTCTGTGGTAAAACTAGGAATTAAACCCAAGCCTCCTGAGTCCCAGTCCTGTTCCTCAACTAAAAGGCCAAGCTTCCTCTCTCACCGTGACAGACATGATCCCTGTCCCTGAAGAGTTTACAATCTAATGGAGAGTATTTCACAAAGTCCATGTATACATATACATAGGGCATTCAAAAGAGATTATTAGATTTTTTCCTCCTTAAATTCTCTACATAAGAATGGAAAAGATGAAAAGTGCCCCACCTTGCATCCAATACTATGGCATGCAAAAGAACAGTGAATGGATTAACACTGTTTATCAACTGCTCAGTCCCAAGCTGGTTAAACAACGACAGCCAGTTACTGAAGGAAGAAGGCCGTACCTATGAAAAGGTGAGATTCCTAACAACCTGGTACAAGCAAAGTATACTCATACTGCTATTTAATTTAAAAAGAGTTCAAAGAACCAAAGACTATTTCCCCCCTCAAACAACTCATGATGGACAGCAGCAAATCCATGCTCTACAGTGCAATTTTAAGGGGGAGGGGGGGGAAAATCATGATTAAACATTATTTCATCTCAAATAGAGCATCAGTGGAAATGGAAATTCAGATTCATTTGTTTGTCCACTAAAAGCGCCAGCAAAATCCAATTATGATTTCACTGGGCCAATTTCATTCCTAGAGAAACATTCTTGACTTCAGTGGGCAGGCTTACACCTTGGATGAATTTGGACCATCCTGCCTACCCAAGTAGACAGGTAGTTTCAGTGGATACAAGATGATTCTTCACTTTCTCTCCTAACTTCTTGTGTAGAGTTGTTGTGTGCTGTTAAACAGCTGCTGTGTTCCACCACAGAGTGACTGTGTTTCAGCTGTGAGTGGAGTAAATTCTGTAGTTCATTTCAAAGTTTGTAAAGCACCGTGTGTCCTTTTGGGATGAAAGGTTCTGTGTACATAAGTCACTATGACTGGCCCACTCATCCACCTGGGTTTTTTTTGTTTCTAATGCTGTGGCAACAGGACAGTACACACACACATACAGTGGGGCCCAGGCCTGTAGATGCTAGTGGAGGGTTTCTCAAACAGGGGTCGCTCCTTATGTAGGAAAGCCCCTGGTGGGCCAGGCCGGTGTGTTTACCTGCCCCGTCTGCAGGTTCGGCAGATCGCGGCTCCCACTGGCTGCGGATCACTGCTCCAGGCCAATGGGAGCTGCTGGAAGCAATGCGGGTCGAGGGACTTACTGGCTGCTGCTTCCAGCAACTTCCTTTGGCCTGGAGCAGTGATCCGCAGCCAGTGGGAGCCGCGATCAGCCGAACCTGCAGACGGGGCAGGTAAACACACCGGCCCAGTCCGCCAGGGGCTTTCCCTACACAAGTGACGACCCCTGTTTGAGAAACCCTGATATAGAAGGAAAAAACTTTGAAAAATGCAAATAACTGAAGTGACAAAGTAAAGCAACAGACTCCGTAAGGAACCCAAGGGAGGGAAATGCAGAAAAAATATAAAGGCCCAGTGGTGAAGATGTTTTAATTTCAAGAATCAATCACAGAAAAGTACTTACCGAGTAATTAAGAAGCGCCCGCAGAAAACATAAAAAATAAAACAGCTCTCAGAATTACACCACAGGTGGCACTACAATTAAACAGCAAGATGTGTTGGGGCGGGGGGAGGGAAATTAGTCTAAAACAACTCAAGTACTATACTAGGTGAGTTATGAGGCTCAAAGAAATGTCCTTAATCCATCTGTTAAAGGGGATATTTTTTTTTTCTTTTTGATGCAAGAAGATGAAGCTAAGACTATACCAGGGATTGGCAACCTTTGGCACACGGCCCGCCAGGGTAAGCACCCTGGCGGGCCAGGCCAGTTTGTTTACCTGCTGCATCTGCAGGTTCAGCCAATCGCGGCTCCCACTGGCTGCAGTTTGTCACTCCAGGCCAATGAGGGCTGTGGGAAGCCTCAAGGGCTAAGGGATATGCTGGCTGCCATTTCCCGCGGCCCCCATTGGCCTGGAACGGAAAACCGTGGCCAATGGGAGCCGCGATTGGCCGAACCTCCAGACACGGCAGGTAAACAAACCAGCCCAGCCCACCAGGGGGCTTACCAGGGCCGGCTCCAGCCTTTTTGCTGCTCCAAGCAATGAGGGAAGGAAAAAAAAAAAAAAGCCGCAATGAGCGGCACTTTGGCAGCAGCTCCACCGCCACAGCTTTGTCCTTCGGAATTGCCGCTGAAGAGCTGGATGTGCCACCCCTTTCCGTTGGCTGCCTCACGTGCCTGCTTGCTGCGCTGGTGCCTGGAGCCGGCCCTGGTGCGAGCTGCTTGCCAAAGGTTGCCAATCCCCAGACTATACCATGCCTGGCAAGATCTTTGGCAGAGTCATTTACAAAGGCCCTTTTTTGCACCCATACCATCCCAGGTTGTGGTCCTGCTAGGGTGACCAGACGTCTCGATTTTATAGGGATAGTCCTGAAATTTGGGGCTTTGTTTTAGATAGGCACCTATTACCCCCCACTCCCGTGTCCCAATTTGCACACTTGCTGTCTGGTCACCCTAGGTCCTTCGGATCTGACAAGTTGAGCAGAGGTGAGCTTGGTCAGTGCTAGGATGGGACACTGCTAGAGAAACTCCAGGGGCTTCAGGAAGTGTCACTGATCATTCTTACATGGCCCTCTTCTCTCTGAATTGTGACTGAAACAATGTCCTCATCTGCAGTTAGGAGGTAGTATGCAGCTGAAGGCTCCAACTCAGTCTATGGCAGGGTTTCTCAAACAGGGGTCGATGCTTGTGTAAGGAAAGCCCCTGGCGGGTTGGGCCAGTGTGTTTACCTGCCCCGTCCGCAGGTCCGGACGATCGCGGCTCCCACTGGCCGTGGATCGCTGCTCCGGGCCAATGGGAGCTGCTGGAAGTGGCATGGGCCGAGGGACTTACTGGCTGCCACTTTCAGCCGCTCCCATTGGCCCGGAACAGCAATCTGCAGCCAGTGAGAGCCACGATCGGCTGGGGCAGGTAAACCCACCAGCCTGGCCCGCCAGGGGCTTTCCCTACACAAGCAGCAACCCTTGTTTGAAAACTCTGATCTATGGGTCTCAAAGATCTCATGGCATATTTTCCTAGGGGAAAAGCGTTAAAGCCATTGTCAAGCTGTAACGTGGGTTGAAAATTGTGCCTACTCGTACACTTCTCTTGCTGTTTCATTTGATTAAGAGAGATTCTGTTTCATTTTGCTGCCTGGAACTATTGGGTCTTGTGGCTGTGAGGTATTAAACAGATGCTGCACACCACCTCAGAAATGAGTGATGTGATTGCTGGCTACATAAAGCACTTTGAGATGAGGGGTGGGGTGGGGTTTTTTTTGTTTGTTTGTTTCTTTCTCATGCCAAGGGTGACAATCAGGACACACTGCCTGGCTTCATCACTTGATACAATTGCAACATTCACAATTATAAACGTGTTTCCGCAATACAGGGGTTAAGTGGCAGCTTTAGTCAGAACTGAGAAGCAACAGGAATTTCTAAGGCATCCCCAAGAATAAACTTCCTTCTGTGGAGAAGGGAATTTCCACTGACATGCCAACTGCTTTCTTTTTATCTCAGTTAAGGTAAACCTTGCTGTTTTGGAAGGAAATACCTTAGATCCTATCAGCAGCTCTGTAATTTGACAGGCTTAAGCAAGTAGCAAGTGCAAAAATTGCACATAAGTAAAGAACAATAAAAACAGAACAATAAAGTTTTGGCTGAAGACAGATTTAAAAAAACATGAGTCCAAAAAGGTGCTAGACGTCAATAGAGCTAAAAGTTCCCTAGACTGGCATTATTACAGTATAATATTGCTGTTTTGACACCTCATACTAAAATCATTAAGAGTGAACATTCAGTGCATTATGACAATCCAACTGAGGCACTTAAACCAAACTTAGGGAATACCTCAACACTAGAGCAAGCCAAAGATATATTTGTAATGAACCACATCGATGCCAGAGTAAACAGATTGGGATAACCCGGGAAAACAATGTTTGCATCTACAACATAGCAGATTAACTCGGAGAGATTAGCACTAGCAAAGCAAACATTATTGTGTTGGGGAAAATCCATGCAACAGTGTAACCTGGCCTGAAAGTACTCTGAGTTTTATGTCTCTCACTTGCCAAGGACAGATTTTCATTCATTCCTAACCTCATTTCAGGGCACAGACAGCTTGTGTAAATTAGAATTGACCCCTTGCCAGCCACTGACCCACCCTAGGGGTTTGTATTGTTTATGGCCAGCTCTGTCCAACTCAGCCCATCCTGAGCTTTAAATAGGATTCTGAGGAAGGGGCTGGGTTGCTGTTACTATAGAACATGGGTTCTCAAACTGGGACTCAGAACAGACATCGGGGTGAGGACCAGCCTCCCTTTCCTATATTAGTAAATAGCAGGGGTTCTAACTAGCTCCTGGCTGAGTGAAAGGGGAGTTCTAGGATGGAAGAGGTTGGAAACCACCACCGTAGAACCATTTAACAAGTATTTCAGAAGCAATTTTAAACTAACTGATCGACAAGGATCAGGCCATAGTTCTCCTCCCTGCATCAGAAATAGTTTAACACAAATTGATAGGTGCATTAGTGGAGGGCAGACACTCATTCTTCCAAGGCATCAGGTCTTGGCCATTATATACAGATAGGCAAAAGACCCAGTGATGGCCACACCCAGTGCTCATCAAGAGTCTACTTCTGCACCCACTAAAATGAGCAGCAAAGCTCCCATTGACTTCAGTGGGCAAAGGATCAGTTCTCTAGTTCTCATGTTGTTTCTAGAAACACAAGGAAACGTTGTTTTGCTACACACAATACTGCATTAAGTTACCTTTCCGATTCTGCCAGGAAGTTCAGTATCTGTTGTGTAACCTGTCTGGCCATAGCTGCTTATTACTGTGAGGAGTTAATTTTTATTCCACTCCAAATTAGAGCTCTGGTTTATGATAACACTCCCTCGCCAGCCAAGGGAATAATAAATAGCACTTGTATAGCTTGACGTTTTTAGAATGCTCTGCGAACATTAGCTAGCTAGTCCTCATAGCACCCCGGGAAGTTGGAAAGTAAATATTATAATCCCCATGTTACTGAGTAGGAGACAAGCAAAGAAATTAAGTGCCTTTCCCACAGCCATACATTAAGGCCCTGATGCAGCAAACAGCTCCAATTCAGTGCACATGCTTAAGTGCTTTGCTATCTTTAATGGGCCTTAAGCTCATTCTTAAATCACTGCTGAGTCAGGACCTAAATCAGTAGCAGAGCTGTCATGAGAACTCAGCAGGACCTTGCTCCCAGACCCATGCTCTAACTCAAGGGGTCTCAATGCAGGAAACGGAAGGGTCATGACACCCTGATCATGGTCACCCTACCCTTCTCATATGGCTACCTGGGAAGGGGGTTTCCCAGCTAGACCCCAACTAGGAGGGATGGGGACCCGATACGGAAAAAAGGATGTGTAGCACAGACAAGGTTGAGAAGCCCTTTTCTCATCACTAAGCTAAGCTATCTGTCCAATCTCCTTCATAAATGGAGTAAGAACATTAATACTGGCCTTTGCGTTCTCCCACATAGGAAGGCAGAGGAAGCCCTGCTTGGCTACTGTCATGGAGTTCCCATTGTAGTCTCTTCCATTACAGAGCATTTGGGACAAAAGGGAGGGTCAGTGGCCCAAATCCTGCAGATCCCCTAGTCTGCATGGGCTCAGGGCCTTCCCAAAGATTCCCTGCATGTCCACACCAGCTCTGGGTCTCTGGAGCCCTGCTCCCCCTGGTGGAGCAACTCCAATAAAACCATATTGCCAGGGCTTTCCCAGCCAGTGGCTATCTCCAAGATCCACAGCAAGAGGGAGTCAAGATCACAGAGGAAAGATCTTCAGCACTTCCTGAAAATCAGGTCCAGTAAGGTAGGTAAATTCTATTATTTGCAGATGGGGAGCCGGAGAGTATAAGTGACTTGCCCAAGATTAGCAGCACCTCTGTGGCAGAGCTAGGTTTAGCATCAAGGTCTCTTGATTTCCAGTCTGTCCTTCAATTCCAGTACTCAGGCACAGATAATCCCTCAACTGATAGCATGTAAAGTTATAGCCACCTGCAACTGGCTGCAGATGCCCCTTGATAAAAGTTATAATTCACAATTATTAATAACTGAATTCCAAATAAATAAATACATAACTTGTGGAGCTTTTGCATCGAAACCTGAAAGTGGCTGATATTTGTCTGTTTTTGTTTGTTATGTTACCAACCTGAAACCCGGGCCAGTTTTTAAAAGACCTGGTCCAAACTTACGACTTCAGGGGAGAAAAGATACAAAACATGCTGGTTTGGACCCCAAACTAGGTAAGACTTGGTGGCGCTGGCCAAGATGTGCTCTGAGTTTGGGGGGTTGTTCAAACTCAAAGCTCAAAGGGAACCTTAAGAGCTGCAAACCTACCCAAAGCAAAAATGGGGGGGGACATATTTGCATAAGCCCTTCCAAAAATATCTTGGCTCAGCTAAGTGAGCTGGGACATAAACATCTTTGATCAGGTTTGCATATGCAAACTTTTGGAGTGTGATGCAAGATACTATTTCCACTGAAGTAAATTGCAAACTCCTCCATTAATTTCAGTAGAAGCGGGAATGGGCCCAATAAAGATGCACCAAATGCAGTCTCTGTGCAGTAAAGGAGATAGCAAGTTAAAGCCAAGAGGGAGCCTGTTTCAGGATTATTTGAGATCACTACTGGTATCCTTGCTCCAGTACCATTCCCCTGCTACTGCTAAATGTGCTATAAGAATTTCAAACACCTTTTCACAAGTGCTCGGCTATAATCAAGTTACTTCTGCACATTTTGGTTCCCTTATTATTCCCACAGTGTTATATAGTAAGGATCAAACGATACAGTCCTGCTCATTGCATAGTTGCAGCTAGGCCTTAATGAAGACTGCAGGACGTGCCACCAGGTCTGGGCTGGAGGGAATATATTACAGTACAACCTTTACTGGGAAAGGCTGATGTCTTAACTGCAGTAGGAGTTCCCCACCTGGAAGGTGGGAAGGATCAAGGACCTGTGACTGTTCAAAAGCAATAGGGAACATGGAATAATTATGGACCATCAAGGGACTTTTCAGTGTAATTAAAAGAGGTTGGGGGATTTTATCCTGCGTCAGATAGTTGAGGTGCCATAGTACAGGGACAACAAGCAACAGGTACAAAGTGGTGCTGAGTAACAGGGCACTGTCAGCCTAATAGGTGGGGTTTTCTTTCATAGAATATCAGAGTTGGAAGGGACCTCAGGAGGTCATCTAGTCCAACCCCGTGCCTTCCAAAGGGGGGCAGGGACCCCCCCCCCCCCCCATTTTCCCAACTAAATCTTCCCAGGCAGGGGCTTTGTCAAGCCTGACCTTTAAAAACCTCTAAGGAAGAAAATCCACTACTCCCTAAGGTATACCATTCGTGCTTCATCACTCTCTGAGTGAAAAAGTTTTTCCTAATATCCAACCTACTCTCCCACTACACTTGAGACCATTAACTCCTTGTTCTGTCAATCAGGTATCCACTTGAGAAAGTCTAGATCCATCCTCTTTGTGAACCCCCTTCAGAAGTTGAAAGCACTATCAAATCCCCCTCTTTTCTCTTCTGCACGACTAAACAATCCCAGTTCCTCAACCTTCCTGCATAAGTCATGTGCTCCACCCCCTAACCATTTTTGTAGCCTCTGCTGGACTCTTCCAGTTTTATCCACATCCTTCTTGGAGTGTGGGCCCAAAACTGGACACAGTACTCCAGATGAGGCCTCACCAATGTCAAATAGAGGGGAATGATCACATCCCTCGATCGGCTGGAAATGTTCTTTACTTTTACAGCCCAAAATGCCATTAGCCTTCTTGGCAACAAGGGCACACTGTTGACTCATATCCAGCTTCTCGTCCACTGTAACTCCTAGGTCCTTTTCTGCAGAACTGCTGCCTAGCCATTCGGTCCCTAGTCTGTAACAACGCATAGGATTCTTCCGTCCTAAGTGCAGGACTCTGCACTTGTCCTTGTTGAACCTCATCAGGTTTCTTTTGGCCCAATCCTCTAATTTGTCTAGGTTCCTCTGTATCCTATCCCTACCCTACCACTCCTCCCAGTTTAGTGTCATCTGTAAACTTGCTGAGAGTGCAGTCCATGCCATCCTCCAGATCATTAATGAAAATATTGAACAAAACTGGCCCCGGGACCGACCTTTGGTGCACTCCGCTTGAAACCGGCTGCCAACTAGACATGGAGCCATTGATCACTACCCATTGAGCCCAATGATCTAGCCAGCTTTCTATCTACCTTATAGTCCAATCACCCAGCCCATACTTCTTTAACTTGCTGGCAAAAATACTGTAGGAGATCATGTCAAAAGCTTTGCTAAAGTCAAGGAACAACACATCCAATGCTTTCCCCTCATCCACAGAGCCACTTATCTCCTCATACAAGGCAATTAGGTTAGTCAGGCATGACTTGCCCTTGGTGAATCCATGCTGACTGTTCCTGATCACTTTCCTCTCTTCTAAATGCTTTAAGGCTCTGTCATCAATGACAGGAAGGGAGGAAAGTTTAAGAGTGATGTAAAGAGCAAAAACTGCAAGCATTCAACGATAATTAAAAAAAAATAGATCTCAAGAGAAAGTCATAAAATGACAAATTGACATTTTCTTTGAAGCAGACATAATTACACAGTATTTTGCAAGAAACATATTTTAATGAGAGTTCTAAATGTGCATTGAAGGCAAAGGAATCTCTTTTGAAATAGCGTAGTCTCCATCAAGAGCTAGCTCTGGCATGTAAAAGACTGTTTGCCCTAAAATATTTGAAAAGTCAGCAATGGGAGTCAGGCAAGGATTCAGTGTATGCGTATACAGATTCTCTCTCACACACACGTACGTCTCAGAACTCAGGAACCCCACCCAAAGATTTTTATTCCTCCAGGAAGAGCCTACAGCCAGACCCAAAATGATCAATTGAGGCATCACTGTCTACTGGTTAGAGCAGACATGGGCAAACTGCAGCCAAAGGGAGCTGCTGGAAGCAGTGGCCAGTAGGTCCCTTGGCCTGTGCAGCTTCCAGTAGCTCCTATTGGCCCAGAGCAGCGATCCGCGGCCAGTGGGAGCCATGATCGGCCGGACCTGTGGACAGGGCAGGTAAACAAACCGGCCCAGCCTGCCAGGGGCTTTCTTTACACAAGTGGCGACCCCTGTTTGAGAAACCCTGGGCTAGACAGACCATTGATCTGACCCAGTAGGATCGTTCTTATATTCTTATGTAAGCCAATGGAGACTCTCCAGGCTGGTTTGGGCTGCTGTAACTAAGATCAGACTGTGGCTCTGAATGTCTCTGTGCCTTGGTTTCCACTGGACGGAATCACAGCAGAGAAACTCCACACTGCTCCATAGCAGGAGCCATATCTACTGCAACAGTCGAGCCCAGTGAGAACTGCAGCATTTTTGTAGATATTCTGAGAGTAAAATCTCCCAGTTCATCATCATCATGGTAGGAAAAGTCTTTTTAATTGCCTTTACTCATGCTGAACTCTACTTACGCATACAAGTAGTCCAATGAGTCTGCAACACTGACTCCCAACCATTACTCTGTAATAATACTCTGCAAATTTTGTAATGATTAGAATGGCCAGGTGCCCAGTTTTCAACTGGAAAGTCTAGTGGAAAAGGGGACCTGATAGTGTCCACGCAGATCTACTTCTGGTTACTGTGGGTGGGGAAGGCGCTGGGTCATCCCTTGCGCCAGCCTCTACTCAGCCGGGACCACCTCCTATCTGAGCTGGGCAGCTGCAGCTCCCAGCCCCAGGTGAGTCATTCCTGATCTGGGCAGATGGAGCAGGAGGGAGGAGAGGTGAAAAGCAGTGAGCAATGGAGGCATGAGAGAAGAGGAGTGAATGGGGGGCAGGGCCTCAGAGGGAGAGGTGGGGTAGGGGATGTTCCACCACTCCTGCTGGAGCATCCAGTTTTTAAATAGTAACAAGGTGTCAATTCTATTAATGATGTGTACAATAGCAAATATTGTCATGAATACGACACTTTACCCAAAAGATCCCAAAGCATTCTCCAAACCAGGCACACACAGCACCACTAAACTGCACCCTCCACATATGTATAAGGCAACAGTAAACTGGAAAACATGAATGACAATGACAGGAGCTGAAAACTTGGCAAACCATACTGAGGAAAAACTCCTGCTGTTCCAAAAAATAAAAGTTGTCATAGAATCTTCAAGGCCAGATTTATGGGTTTGGGGGGGGAGGGTGCACCCATGTGCACAATGTATGTACTTCCATGTCTAAGTCACACATGATGTTATCATGGCTACATGATCAAATCTGGTATTTACACTCAAAAATGGATAGTCAGTTGCATAGCTGATCATTTGCCAAACTGAAGCAGTGCACACGCAAGTGCAGTGATCATGGATGAAAATTAAGCGTATAGTTGCCTGCACAGATTTTGCAGGTGCTTACTTCTCAAAAGCTGCCCCTCAACGTCCATGGAGAGCAGATGGAATGTGTTATTTTAAGGTCGGAAGCACATACACACACACCACATTAAGTACACACTAAGGGATGCAGAGTGTCAGCTGTCAAAGAGTCAATGACCGCTCTAAGAGCATCCAGATATATAAAATGCTATAAAGAAAATGTAAAAAGAACTGCTGACTTAGACAAGAGCTCAATGTTTAGAGGAAAACAAATTCTACAGTGAGAAATTGGGTCAAAGTGGCTTTATAATAAATATGAGGTGGAGAAAAGATTAACCAGAACCAAATAAGTTAGGTTTGGTAGAAAATGTAAGTACAGGAAGAAGCTAGATAAATCAAAATACTGATCTGAGTGTGACCTGCAGAATCAACTTGAAAAATGATGGTTACAAAGGAACACTCTTGTGACAGCCAAAAAGCTCAGATCAACTTTAAACCTTTGACTTTTCTTAATGGTGACATTACCAGTTTCTAAGTCTCTGCATCTATCTCCTTACAATCAGCCAGGAATCTAGCACTTACATAGCACCTGGCTCTCGCAAGTTCAGTATTGTAATAAGTTGACAGAAACACATCAGCACAGCGCGCAGGCACAGTTAAAATTTTGCAGACTAAATTAAAAAATGTGGATTATGTACAATTTAATCCAATTCCTCTTGGTTTTTCTTGTATCATTAACTCCACATTCTGTTGCTACATGTCTACAAAAACTTCTGCACAAGTTTCGCCCACAGCGCGCAAAGAAAAAATGGATCCAAACTAATAAACCAGGGTTGTCTTCAGATATTTATAGTGCACGGCTGTTAGGATTACACAAATTCCTCTTACCTGTAGCAAAAAAGCACCAGAAAAGCTGCCAACTGTCGCCCAATTCCGGAGCCACATTCAACTGAAAAGTACTTTGCAGAGTTGTCAGCCAAAGTGGAGACTGGCACTTGTTCCCCAGATCGGAAGAAGGAAAGGAAAAGAAAAAAAAACAACAACACACCACACCAAAACTCAGCAGGGTGCTGGAGGGGAGGAAAAACCCCACTCTCTATATCCTACATCCCAGCAACCGACACAGAAATGGAGAAAAATGACATAAACACAGAGAAAAAAAAAGACAAGTAAATACAGCTAGAAGGGACTGAGGGAATATGAAGAAGTCCAGCTCCAGGGAGAGATGATCTAAGTAGAAGAGAAGCAGCCCTGAGCTCGGGTTAGACTAGTCTCTGAGGGAGAGAGCTGGGAAGTATAATGAAGTGGGATCTGGGAAAGGGGGGGCATGGGAGGGGTTGAGGGAGGGAAGAGGGTAGGGGGTGTGGTGAAAGGAAGGGAGGGGGACAAGGGAGGGAGCTATCTTGGATAGGAGGGGAGGGGATGAAGCTTTAGGAAGAGAGGGGGCCAGAGAGTGGTTTAAGGAGGATGGGGTGGAGGGAGGGAGCAGAGAGGAAGGTGACTAGGGTCTGGATTGGGGAGGGAGGGGCAAGGGGCTGATCTGAGGGTGTACATGAGGGAGGAGGGAAGAGGGCTTATAATGGGGTTAGCTGAGGGGAGAGAGAGGGGAGGGGACGGGGTGTGGAGACAGAGGAGTGGAGCTGCAGAGCAGAAGAAGGCTGACAGAAAACACTGAGGGGCTGATTTGGGGTTAAAAGGGGGAGAGGGAGAAGGAGTCTGGGGCTGGTTTAAAGCAGGGGGCAAAAGGGAGATAGGGAGGGGGAGGAAGATGAGGAGGGGGCTAAGGGCTGAAGGCCAAGTGGGAGACCGGGGAGGAGGAGGTTAGGGTCAGATGGCTGAGAGGAGAAGGGGTTAGGGGCAGGTTAAGGGGAAGAGCAGCAGCAGCAGCAGGAGGGGGCTTGGGTCAGGTTAAGGGGAGGAGGAAGGGGCTGGGGCAGGTTTAGAGGAGGCAAGCAGAAGCAGAATGGGAGGCGGGGGCAAGGGTAGGTTTAGGGGAGGAGGAGCGGCAGGAGGAGAGGGCTGGGGCAGGTTTAGGTGATGGGGAGGTGGAGCAACAGGAGGAGGGGGAGCTGAAGGAGGAGGGGACTAGGGGTAGGTTTAGGGGAGGAGGAAGGGGCTGGGGCAGGTTTAGAGGAGGCAAGCAGAAGCAGAATGGGAGGTGGGGGCAGGGGTAGGTTTAGGGGAGGAGGAGCGGCAGGAGGAGAGGGCTGGGGCAGGTTTAGGTGAGGGGGAGGTGGAGCAGCAGGAGGAGGGGGCTAGGGGTAGGTTTAGGGGAGGGGGAGCAATAGGAGGAGGGGGCTAGTGGCAGGTTTAGGGGAGGGGAGCAGGGGCAGAGTGGGAGGAGGGGCTGGGTTAGGTTAAAGGGAGAGGGAGCAGCAGGAGGAGGGGGCTAGGGGCAGGTTTAGGAGGGGGCAAAGGGGGAGCAGGAGAAGGAGTGGAGAAGGTGGGGCTGCTTTAAGGGAAGAGATGGAGGAGGAGGCTCTGGGGATTGAGTTTCAGAGACTTATAAAGCAGCCCAGGAGAGAGGGAAAAAAGCAAGAGGCTGACAGCTCCTGGGCCAATTATAGCCTAACTTTGCCAAGTATTTTGGTCTCTTTACGGCCACATCTGAAATAACTGTCTGCAGGGGCAGAGGGAGAAGCAGAGGGAAAGATCAGCCTGGCAGCAGCTGGAACTTGAGCCCCTTGGGGGACGTCAAAGACCCAGCACCCCTTTCCCCTTGTGGGAAGATGACAAGGGGGCCAGAGAGTGAGGGACACATCCCTAGTGGCTTTGAGAAATAAATGCCCATTTTGGCTTTGAGAACATGTGGCCTCCTCTTTCCCACCCTCCCTGAGCTCAGTGTCTAAATAAAAAGCCCTCGGCAGGGATATTTTTGGTAGAATTTCAGCACTAGCCTGTTTGCTGGAGCCATCTGTCCATCCTACACCCACCGCCCCACTGCCACATGCCTCTGCTCTTCATTCCTGGATAGACTCAGTGGCCACATTCAGACGCCCAGGAGAGGTCTGCTGCTCATGCAGCGCTTCTTCATGGTGCTCTCACAATAGGGATGAGGACGGGGCCCGATTCACGGTGCTCACTCCTGCCATTCATCCATTCTGCCCCCCTTGCTCCCGTTCAGTGGTGCCTTCTCCGGCAGCCGTCCTGTTGAGTTTCATTGGCCTGCTCTCAAATACAGTGCTGCTCGGTGAAGAGAAAGGTGACAAAATCTGGCCCACAGCGAGCAGACTGTCAATAGGTGAGCACAAGTACGGCAGTCCCATTAAGACTGCTCCTGTGAGTAGGTGCTTACCGGTCATAGTCTAGCCCACTGAATTCAGTGGGACAGTGGGCTTCATCCTGCTCCCATTGAAATCAACAGCAAAACTCTCATCGATGTCTACAGTGCAGGACCAGGGCCTACATCAGAGGTGGGCAAACAACAGCCCACAGGCCACATCCAGCCCAAGGGGCCATCCTGCCTGGATCTTGCGCTCCTGGCCAGGGAGGCTAGCCCCTGGCCCCTCTTCTGCTGCCCCGTGCCCGGCAGCCGTGCCACTGCATGGGCAGCGCTCTGGGTGGTGGAACGGAGTGCTCCTTCTGAGCGGAGTGGCAGAGTAGCTGGCTCCGGCCAGGCAGCATGGCTGCCAGACATGCTGCTCTGAGCGGCATGGTAAGGGGGTGAGGAGTGGGGGGGTTGGATAAAGGGCGGAGGGGCCTGGGTGGCAGTCAGGGGACAGGGAGCGGGGGGGGGTTGATAGGGGCAGGCGCCGTTGGAATGGTCAGAGGTTCGGGGAGGCGGTCAGGGGATAGGGAATGGGGGGGGTTGGATAAGTGTGGGAATCCTGGGAGGCCTATCGGGGGACAGGGGTGTGGATAGGCCAGGAGACAGGGAATGGGGGCAGAGTTGGATAGGCATGAGGTCCTGGGGGGCCTGTCAGGGGGCAGGGATGTGGATAGGGGTTGGGGCAGTCAGGGGATTGGGAGCTGGGGGTTGGATGCGGGTGGGATCCCAGGGGTCGGTTAGGGGCGGGGGGTCCTGGCAAGGGGCGGTCAGGGGACAAGGAGCGGTCAGGGGACAAGGAGCAGGGGGTGTTGGATGGGCTGGGGGGTCTGAGGGGGGAAGTCAGGGGGCAGAAAGTGGGAAGGGGAGGATAGAGGGTGGGGGCCAGGCAGTTTGGAGAGACACAGCCTTCCGGCCCTCCATACAGTTTTGCAACCCCAATGTGTCCCTTGGGCCAAAAAGTTTGCCCACCTCTGGCCTACATGCATAAAGGTACTACTTTCTTAACGGAATAGCTCAGGGTTTCTCAAATAGGGGTCACCGCTTGTGTAGGGAAAACCCCTGGTGGGTCGGGCTGGTTTCTTTACCTGACCCGTCCTCAGGTCCGGCCGATCACCGCTCCCACTGGCCGCAGATCGCTGCTCCAGGCCAATGGGAGCTGCTGGAAGTGGCAGCCAGTAAGTCCCTTGGACCACACCACTTCCAGCAGTTCCCATTGGCCTGGGGTGATCGGCCAGACCTGCGGACGGGGCAGGTAAACACACTGGCCCGGCCCGCCAGGGGCTTTCCCTACGCAAGCAGCGACCCCTGTCTGAGAAACCCTGGGATAGCTCTTGAGCTGGCCTAGCTCCATTGAAGTCAACATAATTGTCAATAGCAAAAATCCATCTAATTCATATCTGGTTTCTTTTCAGAGCCATGCTTCCTTCAGGTTGCTAATCCCACTTCAGTTTCTTCAAACAGCAGGAATTTCTAAAATCCTTTATTTTGCAATCCACACAAATTTCAATAATGAAAATAAACTGTCCAGTTTCACTTCTGTTTTCAGCCACTTTCTGGTTTTCATGCCGTGGTGCAATGCTGCAGTGTTTGTGTTGCAAACCAATCAGAGAATATTTATTCGTGTTTTTTCAATATCTGTTTTTGCTAGAATTGTTTCTTATAATTTTTTTTTTTGCAAACATTTCCTTCGGTTTTGTTGATTTTTTAAAAAAATAAAACCTACATTACACTCCAAAGGTCACCTACCCGTGGACATTTAAGATATATGCGGTAATAGCCCTTAGCAGGTAGAGCACTGAAAAGAAATGCATGCTATTTTTCCACACAATAACCTACTATCATATGCCTATCAGTGTATGTTCAACTGACAATATTAGGCTTGATCATAACTAGCCCCTAACACAGCCACATAGGGAAGTATGGATCCCATTTCCTCCTGTGTTAAGGCTACTCAGACCTGAGCTCAAGTTGGGGTGAGAGGCACAGGGGATGGGTTCTAGATACTCCCCACCTCCAGGTATCAAGTGGGTGAGGAACAGGCAGAGCCACTCAAAATATAGCACCTACAAATTATACTCACCAATTCCACTGCATCAGGAGAGCTCTGGGGGCCATTTCTGTACACAGTACCTGCCAGTACTTCCCCTGGAGTGGAGCACCTATACACTGACTGATCCTTCCTTAGAACCAATCAATCCCTCGTTAATACTCACAACCCCTAACGAGTTAGCTGAAAACATCAGATTCTTTTTAACAGCTAGGGAGATTAAAAAGCAGAGATCATGGGTTTGCAAACTCACCAAGCTGGTGTCAAGTATCAGAGGGGTAGCCATGTTAGTCTTGATCTGTAAAAGCAGCAAAGAATCCTGTGGCACCTTATAGACTAACACACGTTTTGGAGCATAAGCTTTCGTGGGTGAATACTTATCTCTGACGAAGTGGGTTCCACCCACGAAAGCTCATGCTCCAAAATGTCTGTTAATCTATAAGGTGCCACAGGATTCTTTGCTGCTTTCACCAAGCTGGTTTAGTGTGAGGTGTGGTTTTAAACCAATTTATTTAAACCAGCTGCAAAAGCCTATCTGGACACTCTTAGTTCATTTGAAACTAAGGAAAGGAAATCAGGGTTAGAAAGGACTGGGAAGGCTTTTGCTCTAGCATTTTGTTTATAATCCTCTTCCTGTGCCACATGTTCTCGCTCCTTGTGTCCCTTGCTCCAGGGTGTTACTACTGATGAGGTACATGTTATTCCTGACTTAGGGTCTCACACATTCCTTGGACCACTTCCGGGCCACCATATGTGACCATAAATAGCTTAGGATGAAAAAGACCTATTAGGTCCATAGCCATGGCAAGATATATTAATTATCACCTGGGTTTCCTATGAGGATGAAAACAAGCTCTGCTAATGGAGAAAGATCATCATCTTTTACAGCTACTCCCCATCCCTTCTCCTGCAGGGACCATCACATTAGTGCAATGAGTAAGGTCCCAGTTCAGCAAAGCACTAAATCAGGAAGCATGTGCTTTTGTGCCTTGCTGAACTGGGGCTTAAGTTTAATATTCATAATAAGCTTGGCTTTTTACAAATTCTTTGCAGTGCTGGGCATGAGTTAAAACTCTGGGCTGATACTTCAGCTTGTGGGTGTAGAGAGAGAGAACATCTATGACCGGGTGCAGAAAGTTAAAGTACTTGCTGAGGTTTCAGCTGTGCACTTATCTTGCAGCCAGCTAGTGGAATGGTTGCACTGCGGTCCCTGGCACTCTCAACAGAAGCAGTGCGTATGCTTTTACAATAGATGTACAATAGCATAAATATCTACCTGCTTTCAGTCACAGTCCATGTACTGTGTAGCATCCAAAGTCATGTATTACAAAAAGCAGAAGGCTAAGTAGATGCATCACCTCTAGACCTGAGCAGCAGATGTGAGCCCATAACAGAACAACATAAAATAGTATGAATACTAGCACTTAGCATAGCACTTGTCTTTGTCAGCCTGATTTGCTTTGCAATCAGTTAATTAAACTTTAACTTTGCATAACTTCAAAGAACCAGCACTGAGTGCTAGGGTTTCTCTCTTTCTAGCACTTGAACTTTCTTTTGAAGCATTTGTTAGCTTTGTAACAGAAAAGAGAGCTTTTCTCTCCACCAACTGTTGCTCTAGCTTCATCAATCATAATGATAGCAGTTTTCAGGTATCTAAAAGGGTGTCATCAGGAGGAGGGAGAAAACTTGTTCACCTTAGCCTCTAATGATAGAACAAGAAGCAATGGGCTTAAACTGCAGCAAGGGAGATTTAGGTTGGACATTAGGAAAAAGTTCCTAACTGTCAGGGTAGTTAAACACTGGAATAAATTGGCTAGGGAGGTTGTGGAATCTCCATCTCTGGAGATATTTAAGAGTAGGTTAGATAAATGTCTATCAGGGATGGTCTAGACAGTATTTGGTCCTGCCATGAGGGCAGGGGACTGGACTTGATGACCTCTTGAGGTCCCTTCCAGTCCTAGAGTCTATGAATCTATGAATTGAATAGGTCAAGTGGTGTATTAAACTTGAGTATTACATTCAGTGATGTCCTTCCTATATACTCTAACACTATTGTATTCTGATACAAATTGTTCACATAAATATCTATTCCCTCATCTACTTGTTTCACAGCTGTATGCATTTAAGCAACAGCTTATCACAGGCTCTCTTCTAGCAAACCTAATAGTTCAATGTGTTGCTAGTTACTCCTACCTTTGAAGCCATGTGGTTAGCAACACAAAATGAAATCTTTCTTGTGTCAAAATGTCTCTATATGAAGTTCATACATATCTAAGATCTTTGGGGGAACTGAAAGTGATTTAAGAATGGTAACTTGAAGTTTCTCTCTTTTTAGGTATTTATAATTAAATAGATGGTTTAATCTCAAACCACTTGGAGTTCAGCGATACTGTATAGTACTGATGCATAACTGTAAAGGTTTGCCCCAGTTTTGCAATTCCTTGCATTCTGATTGCAGGTCTCCGATTTGCATAATCACTGTACAGTTACCTCTCAATAAATATACAGTATGCAAAACCCAGTGCTTTACTTGGACAACTATTAGTCAATCTGAATGCAGATAGTTGCGTAATCACTGGACAGTTATTTCTCAATAACTGTACTGTGATTATGCAATGCTTCTCTGCTCTGATTGGTTATTCTAATTGTTCTGTTCTAATCACTTCCTGAACTTAGAATGTACAAGATTTTTTCTAGCAAAAAGAAACCACCTCAGGTTTTTGTTCTCCAAAAGGTAGCATGAAATTTACCTGAAAGAAAAGCTAGGAAAATAGAACAAAGAAAATTATATAAATCATTTATTATATTAAAATATCAAATGGTTTAGAGAAGGTAGATTGGGAGCATCTGTTCTCCCTGTCTCATAACACAAGACTAAGGGGCGATTCCATTCAATTAAAAGGTGAGGAATTCAAAACTGATCAAAGAAAATACCTTTTCACACACCATTTAATTAGGTGGTGGAACTCATGGACACAGGAAGTTGTTCAGACAAAGAATCTACAAGTTTAAAAAAGGAACCAGGTATTTACATAGATAACAAAAAATATTCAGAGTTATAATAGTTAATACTACCAAAAAAGTGGGAGGGATATTAAACTTAAGGCTTAAGCCAATGTCCAATTATTAGAGTCAGGATGAGACCTAATGTGGGTGGCCAATTATCCTGTATCTGCCTGTTATGGGGTTCTTACAGTTTGC
The DNA here is from genome assembly GCF_003597395.2 of Chelonoidis abingdonii. Taxonomy (NCBI): domain Eukaryota; kingdom Metazoa; phylum Chordata; order Testudines; family Testudinidae; genus Chelonoidis; species Chelonoidis abingdonii. The sequence goes on from NC_133770.1 coordinate 291,278,660, forward strand.
TCTGGAACATCTCCTTCTGATCACTGTGAGTGACTGGATACTAGATTAGACGGACCTCAGGTCCGATCCAGCCTGGAAATTCCAATGTTCTGAGAAAATGGAGTGTGTCTTAAAATGACAGCTCCACACTATTCAGTTGGAAAATTTTTGAGCAGCTATATTCATTTTGATGTACAGAAATGAAAAGGAAACTGCCAAGTGGAATGTAAACATCTGTAAAGCATAATCTTTTCTACCTAGTGTTGATTGGCTGGTTTCCATTAATAAATGGTAGGATTTGCCAATACCCTCCCCCGATTCAGAAATCACTCGTGTTTTAGAAATCAAGTTGCTAAATCCAGTGTTGAAATCAAAATATCATACACCCATTTTCCCTTATAAATCTGAATGAAAATCAAATATTTCTATAAACCCCATTGTTTTCAAAACAGCACATTTTCTACAAAACTGATGTATGCTAAGCATTTTACAACATACTGCCTGCTTTTTAGACAGGTTGTTCTTTATTTGGCTACCTACATCCTATAGAGTTCTTCTATTTTAAATCTGCATTCATATCTCCAGCTATTCCCAAATCCCATTCAATAAAAATCAATTGCAAACACAATTATAAAGCACTGAAGTCATCTCTAAGTCATTGCAGAGGACATAGCTGTGTTCTAAGCATGCCTTTTTTCCCTGATAAATTATCTTATCCTGTATCATCTGATCAATGTTTTTTCTAAGGCATCTCTCTCCATGATATCCAAGTTTTGACCCCACATATGCAGATCAGCATTATAAACAATTTAACCCAGTGTTTGAAAAGTTGTGGGATAGTGGACCAGAAATTTGTCACTGCTGCAGGGTTAAATATTGCCCCATTCTTGTCCTCTGCACAATTTTAAGCAGAAAATTTTACTTTGGAGAAAAGGAGGAGACATTTTTATGACAGCTTGATTTAAAATAGATTTGGTGGCTGAAGCTACTCAGTGGTTTGAAGGACTCCTGCTAGAGATGCAGTAATGGGCAGAGTGCAGGTGAGACAGTCAAAGGTACAAGGTAATTGCAAGTTATCACATGACTATCTCCAGCATAGGCTCTAAAAGCAATGCACAACTGAGTTAGGCACTAGTAACATAAATGAAAGGTTTCTGATCTGCATAGAAGCATATACTATGCCATTTTCTCAGATCTGATTAAATTGTTGCATGTTCATATTGCATTCAGGTTCGGTAGCATCAGTATATGCGATAGCTGGTATTATGTGACAGTGCAGTTTTATCATTAATTTTTTTCCCCCAATTGCAAGAGCTAACTTGTGTGGTGCTGACTACTGCATCAAGTAATGCATCAACGCACATTTGAGAACAGGCTGCTATTTTAGTGCCACTGATACAGTTCAATACTGGGGCTTCTGTTCATGTTTTCAACTTACTGACTCAGCTAGACAATGCATTGTGCATTTGCTGGAAATAGTATCACTGTTTTAACTGCCTTTCTTCCATTTTATTCAGCATGATGCCAGGTTTAAAGGCTCTGGCTTTAGTGCATTACAGACTCACCTGTGTTCTCTCATACCCTGGGCCACATCATCAGCTGGTATAGAAATCAGTCTAGCTGCCCTGGTTTCAATGGAGCTAAGCTGGTTTACAGCAACTGAGGATCTGGCTTCATATCTTTAGGTTGCTGCATGCAAAATCCAACTGCAAGTTCTCCAGCTCTTCCAGGCCAGAGCAGCATCTCACTTGTATGGTCTGGTCATCTGACTGTACACAAGCAGCAAAGTGGCTGTAATTCCAGATTCTTATTCTTTTTAAAAAAGCCATAACTTGTTGGGCTGGAACATCATTACATACATTCACCTTGTGCAGAATTCTGCAGCCATTTTGTTCTCAGAGTTCGGTGCAGATTGTCAGACAAGGTGCACACTGTGCCCTCTTGCCAGGTGATCATATGTTTGCATATGGTCTTCAGCTTGTCCTTCTATTTATGTAAACTAAAGGTCATTTTGACCGAAAGCATCTTTGTATAGCAAGAAACACAAATGATAACAGGACTTCAAGATAAGAATTGTGGCCCTGAGGTTAAGGATAATGACATAACTGCGAAACACAATAAGAACTATGTTTTGAATGAGATGTAAGACTAAGGTTTCATGCACTTGTGAAAACTAAAGGCCTCACAGCAAATTTTATCAGAGAAGAGGGCATCTACTCTGATGTCCTGGCCAATCATTATGGACCCAATTCTGCCATCCTTGTTCATAGTACATTAGTCCAAAGTTAATCCCATTGGAATAGCCTCTTCTCAAGTTTGCACTGATGTATAACATTGTTCTTTGTACTGAGTGTTTGTTCATGTGACTGAAAGAAAGCTCATTTAAACGCAGAACTGCTGTGTCACATCATATCAGCTATAGGGTTTACTAAAGCAACTTAACCTGCAATCAGTGTGAAAACAGTGAATCAGATGTAAGAGAATGTGTATGTAGACTACAGAGAGCGTAAGTGGTGCGGTAGAAAGGTTTTAGCAGCATGTGTTTGAGATGGGACATTACTTACGACTAAAGAAGCTGGGTATATTTACTAGGTGTGTATAATTTTGCTTTCAGTTAAACCTCAGTTTACAGAAAAAACAATGTTGCAGTGCCCACCAGCCAAGCACACTCACTCAGTCAATGTCTGTTTGCAAAAAAATGTGGGAGAATGAAAAAGAAAAAAAGGCACCGGACATCAAAGACAGCATTTGGATCCAAGATTTGTTCATAATTTGAAAAATGTGTATGTGATCTGGTGGATATAGCATTATGTGACATGACATTTTGGGAAAGAGAAATCAAGGGAAAGAATGAAAGCAAAACCATAAGTGTGGCAGAAGGGAGGCTGGATGGTTTGTTATTGGTAGGGAGAATGACTGAGGAAAGGCAGGGATGAAGTAAGGAGCTCCGCTTTGAGAGGGTTAGAGTTCTTTGGTGATGTTATGTTTTGCTGAGGTAGGTTCCTCTGTGGAGAAAGAGATTAGCTACTCAACTGCCCTACCAGGGGTGTGGTAGGGGATCTGAGGAGAGATAAGAAGCAGGAGAAGGCAATGGATTAAAGGACTACTTCAAGGAGGGTTCTTTGCGTAAGGAGACAGGGAGCAGAAAGACACAGAGAGAAGCACAAAAACAAGTGTTTCAGGCTGGCATCGTTGCTGGATGGAAGGAGCAGGAGACGCAATATGCTGAGACAAATCCTGATATGTGGGGAGGGCAGAGCTGGGAAGGCCCCTGAGAGCAGGTCTGAGAAGCTTGAATGTCACATGGTGGAAAGTGGGGAGCCATTGAAAGGATTGGAAGGGGGTGGCATGGTCAGAGTGATGGGCCAGGAAGATGGGTTTAGCGGCAGTATTTTGAACAGACCAAGGTGGGGCAGCAATGTATGCATCAGGGAGGCAAGAAACTATTCTGCAAAGTGGAGCAAAGTTTGTAACTGAGTTGAGGGCAGCCATATTAGAAGTAAATTCCGTGATATGATTGTACCTGGAGTGTCATCAGGGCCTACGTGTCTGGTAGCCATCTTCAAAGTTCAGAGAAAGTGCGGTTGCCTCTCCATGAAAATGGCATCCATTAGAAGTGTAGAAGCTGATTCTGTCTGCCATGCTGCTCTCATTGGGAGGCTTTGCATCTTTCTTGAGTCTCTGCACAACTCTGGTCTGATGTAAGGGCTGTAAGAGCAGAGATGAGTGAGATCAACCCAGGATCCTCAGGGACTTCATTTCTGTCACGTGAATTAAGAGCATCTGCCCTTTGGGCTGATTGGGGAAGGAGCCGTGCTGTGCTGCTCTTTGCATCTCTAACGACAGCGTGCTGTGGGACATCTGGGCTTGGGAGGAAAGTGAATTGTGTGAGGCCAGAAATACAGCCCATTTTGGGAGGGCTTATGGAAGAGAAGAGGAGCGAGGTGCTAGCAATGCTGTTCTTTACCACATCTTGCAGCAAGCAACTCCATGCACATCAGTGGATGACCTAGAAGGAAACCTTCACATTCCTGTGTTGTGGCTGAAGGCAAAGTACTCTGAGAGACACCACAGAAAGCGATGGTCCTGGGAACGCAGTGGGGGGTATTGGCTGCATTCAGATGCTTGAGTGCTTGCTGACAAAAGGAAATGAGTATTAATAAACCCTTCTCTCTCCTGAGGCAATACAAAGATATAAAGTACGATTATCCCAGTGCACAGCTAATGCATTCCCACATTGCCCCAGCCAATAATGGTTTTTTTCTGCTCCAAACCATGCCTGTGCTAACAGGACTAAAGGTGCATTGTAAAGTGGCATTGGGGCCTTTCCAGCGGTCAGCCACATAGCTAAGGGCTATGGGGAGAAGGTGCTGACTAGAAATGCAAATGGGAACAGATTTAAAGCGGACAGCAGGACGTACAATGTGAGAACTGCTCAGCGACATGCTCTCATGACAAGCCTTCACAGTGTGTGCAGGTAACACACATGAGTCACAGCTCTGCGTTTACTTCAAAGACTGCTTCTCTCCTCCTTCCCACCAACACAGGACAAGGTAGGAACATAGCACCTCAGAGACAGCCTTTCTGCACACAGAAAAGATGGCAGCTGTCCTGTAGCCAGCCCCACTGAAGGTCACTGAAGGATAAAGCATACTCACAGTAAGGACACATCTAGGAGCTCCTGGAGAAGGTTAAAAAATGAAACTTCAGGAGAAGAAGAGAGTAACGGTTTCCTGCAGGTACCCTGGCACAAGGTTTCACAGGAGCTGGGAATAAAGCTTGTATAACCCTCATCACCATAAAAGCTGAGTGATATTTTGATTGGACTCTCAGCTGAAGTGTTTGGGCATCAGGGGTGACCAGCAAGTCTGGGAGAAAACATTAATATTATGATTAATATATTAAGCAATAAACAGCCGAGGTGTATCCATAACAAACAAGGACAGCAAAAAATGTTATTGCAAGACTGCCAAAAATAATTTTCTCCTCCTAAAATGGCCCTTTCCCGGTAAAAAAATTTCTTGTAGAAATGTTCTTTTTTTTTTTTAAACAATGAGGTGTTTGGAAAAAAAGTGTCAATTTTGACCAGCTCTCCTGGATTGATTTATTCACAGAATTATACAACAAGGCCCCAACTCTTCAAGTGCTTATTATAAAGCATGGCACATCCCATGAAATGCATGGTGGAAAGCCCTGGCCTCCGCAGTGAGCATGTGCAGGCTCAGTCCCTTACCGGCTGCAGGAAATATGGCAGGTGTTGTACGCGGTAATCAGTTACAGTCAGTGTAGCCATGAAGGGGAGAGGTTACGGTGACTTTATATCACCTTTACTCCTTCCCCAATGCTGAGCCATCACAGCTCTGTTCTGGTGCCAGCTGGAGCATTCTGGCCATGCCCCACCCAGAGGCGGCTCCAGGCACCAGCGCAGCAAGCGCATGCCTGGGGTAGCAAGCCATGGGGGGCGGCCTGCTTGTTGCTGTGAGGGTGGACGTCAGTCAGCCTTTGGCAGCATGCCTGTGGGAGGCCCACCAGTCCCGCAGATTCAGCAGCAATTTGGTGGCTTCGGCACGAGACCGGCAGATCACCCGTAGAAACGCTGCTGAATCCGCGTGATCAGCGGACTGCTCACAGACGTGCCACCAAAGGCAGCCTGACTGCATTGCTTACTGCAGCAAAAAGCATAGAGCCGCGCCTGGCCCCACTGTGCCCCCCTCTCCACCCTGACGCACCCCCTGTCCTAGAGAAGTGGTATGGTAGGCTTCCATAAAGCCAGATAAACTGGAAGACTCCTCTTTAGCACAGATTTAAAGCCCCGTTCCACCACTTCGGTGATGAGAAGGGAATTTACCATTGAGTTTAGCAGAGGATTCAATACAGCATTTCACAGAAACCTCCCTTACGAATCTTAATTCAAGTGATCTTGAAGACAACTGTCTGGTGTGGACACGTGTCTGAAGGTTTGGAAATAAAGAGTGCCAGCGTTCTGAATGGGGCAAGGGTGGCAGAGCACTTGGCTCTGGCTGGCCTGACTTAACTTCTGGATTAATGGCATACCTAGGGGGAAGTAATCCTGTTGTGGGCAGCATGGGCTGGGGAGGGTGAAAGGTGAAAGGGTGCCTGGAGAACTTGCCTGGAGAACGTGCTGGTTGTCTGTGCTACTGGAGAACTTAGTGGGGCCACAGCTGAAGGTTAAAGCTGCCCTCCTCAGGGAGGGCAGTAGTTGCAAACATCTCACCTATCTCAACGGCTGAGTGCATCCTCTAGTCCAGTGGTTCTCAAACTTTTGTTCTGGTGACCCTTTTCACACAGCAAGCCTCCGAGTGCGACCCCCCCTTACAAATTAAAAACGCTTTTTTATATATTTAACACCATTATAAATGTTGGAGGCAAAGCGGGGTTGGGGTAGAGGTTGACAGCTCATGACCCCCATGTAATAACCTCGCAACCCCCGAGGGGTCCCGACGCTCAGTTTGAGAACCCCTGCTCTAGTCCCACAGGGATAGACCAACCCAAGAAGACGAGTCCTCTGCTTCAGCCTTCCCGGTACACAATTCCATTCACTAACCCAGCAAAATAACCAGTATAAGCCCTGCCGTGGGTATCTTGTTCTCTGTCACCCTGCAGTGTCATTGCCATTACAGAGGCTTTGCATGCACTGATGACCCTACTTCCATGAATATCACCAATTCACATGTACAACACACTCCTCATTGCTTTCCCCTATCTGTTCCCAATACAGATATTGTCATGACACATGGGACGGAAAGAACTTACTTGTCTTGGCCTCTCCACCCTTCCTCTTCCCATCCATTTGCCGAAGTGATCCCGCCCCAAAACAAAGGAACTACAATCGCTGATGTCTGTGGAGTTACACTGCTGATGAACTGGACTCTAATTTCTTTTTAATAGATGCCATGTTTCAAAGTACCAGTGCAGATCTGCCTAATCCCCAGGTAAAGTTTTATCATTCAGGAAAATATCAGCCACTACGGGATAAAGGCTGGTCTATACGAGGAAACTGACTGGCATATCTAGAATGGAACAAACTATTCCTCTCCAGCTATGCTGGAATAACTCTCCATAACATGGAATGAAAGTGACTTTATTCTAGAATATTTACTCATTTAAAATCATTTTTAATCTTGCACAGAATGTCCACACAGGAAGTTATTCCAGCATAGCTATAGCAGAATAGCTTGCTCTGCTGTAACTGTTCCAGTCCAATTTCCCATCTAGACAAGCCCTTATTCTGTGTTAGAATCATTATGCTAACAGACACAGGGTGGACAACCTGACACAAGCTAGCCCTGAGCCCAAGAGTTTAGTAGGTTTAGACATATATTCAAAGAGTAGTTATCAATGACTCACTGTCAAACTGGGGGGAACATATCTAGTGGGGTCCTGAAGAGGTCAGTCCTGGGTCCTGTACTATTCGATATCTTAACTAATGACTTGGATAATGGAGTGGAGCGCATGCCTATAAAATCTGCAGATGACTACAAGTTGGAAGTCTGCAGCCCCCCTCCCGGACCGTCCACGCACTCTGCGACCTGTCCTCTTCAACCCCCAAAGGGCTAGAGCAGCGTGTGGCTTAAACACAGAGTGACTCCGGCCAAGTAGAAACGGGAAGGTTTATTAGAGTTGACCCAGCAGCAGGAAACTCTCAGGGACCGTCAGCTGGCCTCTCACAAATAAGCCATCCCAAGTCTCCCTGCCTCCAGGTGCTCTGCTCCTGCTTTCCTTGTCAGCCCGAGCCCTCCTGCTTTCCAGCTGGATCTTCGTGCGAATATCCCCAGACTCAGCCCCACTCAGTCCATTTGCTCTCTCCATGGTAACAGGTCGTAAACAGGGCGGACAGGCCTGAGTCCCCTTCCTCGCAGCTCTCCTCTGTCTGCAGCGCTGTCAGGTCACTGACGGTTCAATCGCCGAGCCATGTCTTCACATGACCAAGAACAGTTGTGTCTCGGGCTGGGTCCCTCTCTTAGTCTCTTACCACAACTCTCTCCCCTCACCGCTGTTAACCAGTACTGGTTTAACAGGAGGTGAGGGAGAGAGTTTGTTGGTACAGAGATAAGAGAGGACCAGCCCAGGAGACACAACTGTTCTGTCATGTGAAGACATGGCTTGACAAGATTGAACTCATGACTGACAGCGCTGCAGACAGAGGAGAGTGCGAGGAAGGACTCAGCCTGCCGTTCGCCTGTTTACGACCTGTTACCATGGAGAGAGCAAATGGACTGAGTGGGGCTGAGTCTGGGGATATTCGCACGAAGATCCAGCTGGAAAGCAGGAGGGCTCGGGCTGACAAGGAAAGCAGGAGCAGAGCACCTGGAGGCAGGGAGACTTGGGATGGCTTATTTGTGAGAGGCCAGCTGACGGTCCCTGAGAGTTTCCTGCTGCTGGGTCAACTCTAATAAACCTTCCCGTTTCTACTTGGCCGGAGTCACTCTGTGTTTAAGCCACACGCTGCTCTAGCCCTTTGGGGGTTGAAGAGGACAGGTCGCAGAGTGCGTGGACGGTCCGGGAGGGGGGCTGCAGA